>NW_010197300.1:0-1136 GCF_000695765.1 Mesitornis unicolor | reverse complement strand
GACGGCGCAGGGTCTGCACCAGCGCCCCCGGCACCGCGGGGTCCTGGGGCGCGGGCAGGGGGGCACCCCGGGGGCTCTCCTGTGCCCCACGCTGAGCGAAGCACCCAGCCTGCACCCCAAAGCCTCCCTGCACCCCAAAGCCTTTCCACACCCCAAAGTCTCCCTATACCCCAAAGTCTCCCTGCACCCCAAAGCCTCACTGCACCCCAAAGCCTCGTTACACCCCAAAGTCTCCTTGCACCCTGAAGCCTCCCTGCACCCCAAAGCCTCACCACACCCCAAAGCCTCTCTGCACCCCAGTCTCCCTACACCCCAAAGTCTTGCTGCACGTTAGTCTTGCTGCACCCCCAAAGCCTTCCCACATCCCAAAGCCTCTCTGCACCCCAGTCTCTCTACACCCCAAAGCCTCGCTGCACCCCAAAGCTTCCCCACACCTCAAAGCCTCGCTGCACCCCAAAGCCTCCCCACACCCTGAAGCCTCCCTGCACCCCAAAGTCTTCTCACACCCCAAAGCCTCTCTGCACCCCAGTCTCCCTACACCCCAAAGTCTCGCTGCACCTTAAAGTCTTGCTGCACCCCGAAGCCTCACTGCACCCCCAAAGCCTTCCTACACCCCAAAGCCTCACTGCATCCCAAAGCTTCCCCACACCCCAAAGCCTCGCTGCACCCCAAAGTCTCCCTACACCCCAGTCTCTCCACACCCCAAAGCCTTCCCACACCCCAAAGCCTCACTGCACCCTGAAGCCTCATTACACCCCAAAGGCTCCCCACCCACCAAAGCATCCCTGCACCCCAAAGTCTTGTTGCACCCCAAAGGCTCCCCGCACCCCAAAGCCTTCCCGTACCCCAAAGTCTCTCTGCACCCCAAAGCCTCGCTGCACCCCAAAGCCTTTCCATACCTCAAAGCCTTCCTGCCCCCGTCTCCCCATACCATGAAGCCTTGCTGCACCCCAAAGTCTCCCCACACCCCGAAGCCTCCCTGCACCCCAAAGCCTCAATGCACCCCAAAGCCTTGTTACACCCCAATGCCTCCCCACAGCCCAAAGCCTCGTTACACCCCAAAGGTTCCCTGCACCCCAAAGCTTTCCCATACCCCAAAGTCTCTCTGCACCCCAAAGCCTTTCCATACCTCAAAG
>NW_010197299.1:0-717 GCF_000695765.1 Mesitornis unicolor | reverse complement strand
TGGGGTTGTTCTTTCCCAGATGCAAGACTCTTTTGCCCACGACTTTACCAAAGATGATGGAGAGTGGTCTAGCAGTGACTTCTGCCAGCTGCCTCAGCACCCTCCTTCCATGACTCTCTTCTTCCACTTGAGCTTGCCCAGCAGTTCCCTGTTTAACCATGCAGGTCTCCTGGCTCCCTTTCTTGATTTCTTACCAGTTGGAATGCTCTGATCTTGGGCTCTGATCAAGGTGGTCCTTGAATATGAAGCAACTATCTTGGGCCCCTTTATCTTCTAGTACCCTGTCCCATGGCATTTCTGCTACAAATTGCTTGACAAGGCCTAAGTTGGCCCTGCTGAAGTCCAGGGTTGTGATCCTGCTTGGTATTCTGTTCCTACCACACAAGATCCTGAATTCCACCGTCTCATGGTCACTGGAGCCAAGGCTTCCCTCAACCTTCACCACTTCAGCCAGACCCTCCTTGTTAGTGAGTATAAGATCCAGCAGCACTAGCACCATACCCTCCAATCTCAAAATGGGAGCATCCCAAAGAGTAAGAAAGCCAGGAGAACTGAATGGCTGAGCAGGGAGCCACTGGATAAAATCAAGTGGAAGAAGAAAGTTTATAGAACATGGAAGAAGGAGCTGACCACTTCGGGGGAATGCAAGAATGTTCCCCGACCTTCTTGAACTGAGGGGCCCAGACCTGAACCCAATATTCCAGATGTGGTCTCACC
>NW_010197298.1:50439-54152 GCF_000695765.1 Mesitornis unicolor | reverse complement strand
GTTTTAGACAAAGTCATGGACAGGGTCTGACACTAAACAGACACTGAAAGAACTAGGCAGGGACATACCCTTTACATTCCCGGTACAACAGTTGTGTATGATGGGGGTACTTATGCTGGAAATAAACTACTGAGAGTGGGTGCAAACGCGCTCTCCGTACCCAGCCTTTGCTGTTGCTGGAGTCAGGAACAGTCCTAAGCCAGCTGGTGCTACCCAGGAGAGCATTTCTTACGTTCTTCGTTTGAGTTCCTTCTCCACCAAGCACTGCCTTACACCTCTTCTCTCGTATCCACAACACTGTGAAAAATACAGAAGTACCACCCCAAAACAGGAACTGAAACAGAAGGAAGTGCAACAGCAAGTTTATGCTGTCTAGGGAACAACCACTAAAAGAGAAAGGTAACCACAACAGACCTCAGAGAGGTTCAAATAGAAGGGAGAAATTCAAACCTGTTATTATTTTATTGATACTTTTGTAACCATTTAGTGCTTAAAGGACAATCATTCAGCCTTTTACAGGTACCAAACACAAGCAGAGCAACCTGTTCTATATTCTCAGAATATCAAGTACACACAGTCTGGTGTTATCTCACATACCCAAAACAGGACAGCCATAGATATTGTATTTTCCCATCTCCTGCATAACAAGAGATACGCAGGGGAGTAGGGAAGGACACCACCACAGGGGAGGGAATGGAATGGAAATTCTGTAGGCCCTAGGCGTGTCCTTTAAAATTAAGTGACTACAGAAAAAAGGGTCAGAATGATGCTGGTTATCTGTAGGATCCATCAGTCATCAAAACTGGCTGACACTGCCATGAAGAGTGGCAACATTTGATGGAAGGGAACAAAAGCTGTTTCATATGGAAACATAATTAAAGCCTGATTAAGGACACAGGCAGGACAAAAATCCAGATAAATTTTTCTGCACCTAAATGTCTTTGTTGCTAGCCAGATAGTGTTGACAGATAGTGGGAGGCTTGAGAGCAAGAAAAAAAATCTGTTCCTCTGGATGTTATGACTCCTCATTGCTGCAGTAAGGTAGGAGGTACACTACCTGCAAAGTCAAACACCACAAACTCTTCTCAGAGATACCTCCCAGCTGAGAGAAAAAGTGATTTCATGGTTTGACCCATACAGTGAAGTAACTTTTAAAAATTAAATAAATAAAATAAATCAACTAGTGTTAATGACAAACACAATAAGACACAGAGCACGTTATCCCCACACAGAATTTCCCAAGAACCCTCCAGGAATTGGCCAGAACAGGACAACCAGAGCACACACTCCTACATGCATTTGGAAAGAGTAATGAGCACAATGAACAAATGAATCACACAAACTAGTGAAGGCACTAGGCAATCCAAATCACAGTCCATTCATTCTCTCCTTTTTCAGAGAGGGATGAAGGAAACCTACATGGCATATTAAGCAGTTAGCTCTTGAATTACCAAGTATAGCATGCCAAAATCATTGCAAATAGCAACTCTTCAGACAGGAGAAGGCAGACTGAAAGTTAACTAACTGAATTTACTTTGTTAGGCATATTTTAAGAGAAATAAAGAAATAAAAAAAAAAAAATCAAGAAACCTCTGGCAGCCAGACATCTGTCAGAACAGTAAATCTACACTCCAGTGGTATTTCAGACTTCCACCCCCACTGTACTCTCCATTTTCAGAAGAACAGGATTTGCCTGACAGCAGCTGATAGACAAGGAAAAAGGACAATCAGACTAAGAGGCTTTTATAATTCACAAAACCGGACAACTGAGCGATTTAGTAATACTCCGCTTTATCACGTCAAGATTACAGCCCTTCCTGCTCCACAGAAAATGGGATGGCAGGCATTAGACAGAGAAGGAAGCCCCCAGCCCCAGTCGCTGTTTCCATCCACACCTGACTGGAAGTATCCAGGTTCTGCACTGCAATTACAGGAAAGACACAGACACCTTTAAAAAGCACCCTGATTCCCTTTCTAGCAAAAGGGACACTAGGTGGTGCTACATCCGCATTCCTGTCTTTATGCTCTCAGATGAATGGCACCAGCAAAAAAAGTTCAAAGGAAAAAAAAACTGGGACAAGATAGGTGCCTCACACATGAGTGCCACATCCATGTCACACAGTGTTGCCTCACTGTTCACCAACCTCGGGACTTCAGTCTCCTCCTGTCCATTTACCTGTAGGAGCTCCACAAATAAGAGCAGTAGAAACTCTGTAAGTTAGGCTACATTGAACTTTTTTCTGAAATCTTCCTAACAAAAAATCAAAATTAATTAATAATTACCAAAAAAAAATATCTACTACAGCAGCTACTGAATCTATTTTCAGGTTTCATACTATCAGTGTTTACAAAATATGTGCTTCATCAGCAACTTTTTTTTTAATAACTTCTAAAAGATTCACAAACAACTTTCTAAAAAATGGATCAATTGCCCTATTTCATTTGCCATTTTATGTTCAAGTTAGCTCAGATTCAGAAGCATCTACTTGCACAGGCATAGCACTTAGTTATAGCAACTATGAGTTTTGGATTGCTTTGCTACCAAACTCAGTGGGAAAGAAGTCTTTGAGGGTGCTGTTCCTCAAGAGGTAACACTGGCTTAAGGAAACTTTTCATTTCACTGGTTTTTTTTTTGTCACCCCTGCAGTGCTCATTCCCTCAGTTATGCCAACATAACTGCTTTTAGGCTATGCAGTAGAACAGACCAGAGGTGTGACCTAGCTAAAAAGTAACCCTCATCTCTGCTTTGCCAAAGAAAGTGGGGGAGGGATTCTATCCAGACCAGTTGCTTAATATACCTCCAGCTGCATGTCACAGAAATCTACACATGCACAATTCTGGGGTGGTTTAGGGACAGGAAATGTTTAAGCCAACCCTGTATCCAAGAAAATATGCTCAGCACAACCAGAATGTGCAATGCACCCTCATCTGCTGCCTGGAAAGACATTGCTGCTGACTGAGAATGCTGAAGTGCTGCTCTACCGCCCGCAAACAGAACGGGGGTGAGGGAAAAGGCAAACAGCAAGAATTTAAAAGCCATTATTTGCAAGGATTTTTGCAGGTGACTTTTACAATAGGCTCTAGATGTTAGTTTTAGACTAAAAGAAAACAGATTACCGTGACTGCTGAATTTGAACATGCCTGCTCCAGGATGAGTCAAAGCTTGGCATCACAAAAAAAAAAAAAATGGTATATGCAGACTTCACACGAACAATTTCTTTCCCACTAAATTGTTTAAAAGTGTAAATAATGCTAACCTGTCAGTCAGGGCTACACAAAGTCTTCATGTTAAAGCCTCTGAAAATCCTTATTCCTTCACAGGTATTTATCTTGCTTCTTGTTTCAAGAGCATGCACTGCATACCAGCACATGGTACTGACAAAGCAGAGATTTTACAGAGGAAATACAAGACCTGTCCCAGTCTATGCACTTTGATACTTTAAAAAAGCACAGCAAAGAGCTGAAACTCAGGAAAATCCATTTAAGGGGAAAAAAAAAAAAAAAAAAAGGAAAAAACTCAACAACAAAACCCCAACCAACTGAAAAACCAGCACTATTTCTACTGCAAGTCTTACCAAGTTGCCTCCAGGTCACAAACAGCACAAATTTGCTGCCACAGAACAGATAATTCATAAAAAAGCATGATGGGATCAATCATTAAACCACACTTGGCTGACAACCAAGCACAAAGAGATTCAGAAAGTACATCAGAC
>NW_010197298.1:34964-50408 GCF_000695765.1 Mesitornis unicolor | reverse complement strand
AGAGTGTGAGCTAGGAAGACATGCACTGACATCCATTTAACAAAAACTACTTTTAAATATAAAGAGAAAGACAGAGTCTGCCTTGCCTTTCAAGGAACCATAATCAAGATGGCATCTTGATTAATGAAAAAGATTGTCTGGGCTTGTAGTCAGAAATGGAAAATCATAAAGTTAACATCTTCGTGTTAACAGGGGAAAGAGCAAAGGGGAGACAAGACACAGACAGCAGAACAAGTTGCAGGGAAGGTCCTTCTACAGGGGGTCTGGAATAAAAAAGTTATGCTACCAGGCATGCACCCATGTACTGTGTAGAATTTCTAGTTTACCTACCAAGCAAATACCTAGAGGGCAGTTAAGACAGTGAACCATTTATAAACAAGCTCTAGACCCAAGAATACAAGGGAGGAGAGACAGGGAGTTACTTTCTGTTAACAAAACATTTATTTTATGTAGAAGTGTACCTGACTGAAATTGAGTTCTGTGTGACTCCTGCTGCATGTCTTCTCAAGGGAACGGGGATGGACACGCAGAGCATCTCTCCCCTTCTTTCTGCTTTCTTTTTTCAGTCCTTAGTAACTACATAGCAGTAGGGCTGAGCTAAGTTAAGGCATACTACAAAAGTATCTGTTGATGGTCACCATTAACTAATTCTCTGACCTCCAGATGATTCTAGAAATGGCTGGAAGTAACTCAGGATAAAGGTATCTGGCAGTCAATTAGAAGGGCCCCAGTCTTATTTCTGTTTTTCTCAGCCCTCTCATTTGTCCCTCCCAAAAACTCAGCTGACTCCTCAAACATCCCCAAGAGACCTTGGAACTGACAAGGTCTCTTTAAGCTAAAAGAAGCCAAACAGCTCAGACAACAAACCATGCATTTGAAATGGAAACTGCCTGTCATTTCACAGCCGTATCTGTGACTAAACTGAGTTACAGTGATTACACAAACACAAAAAAATTAGGTCAGCTGATCACATCACTAAAAATCTAGTTCTACTTAAAATACCACACTTCAACACATATTCCATTTATTCATATGAACTCTATGATAAAAAGGCATTTAACCCTTCATACAGGCATGCAGAAGAAGCTGTTCCTTATACATTAACTTTTATAGTTTCAGATATAATGTGACAAAAATGGGATGGTTTTGAAAAGCAAAAAGATGTACAGTCAACACATGATGTTACATACTGTTTCTCCCATCCCCTTCTCCCACAAAGCAATTCTTGTATCAACATAAAAATCAAAATTATGTTGAACATTAGGACAACCACTCCATAATTTTAAGATGCAGTATTTACTTCCCATCATTCCTGACTTTCAGTTGGTTTATTTCCCAAACAGATTTCAAATGGTTTAACTTCCCAAGCACATAAGTATAGTATCCTAGTTTTGGTCAAGCCTATTTGCAAGAGCCTTAAATCTTACAACGTATTTTCACTGAAAATCCAGATGCTTGTGAAATCACTTCTTAAACGAGAAAAAAAGTCTGCAGAACAGAAGCAGCACTGTCCATGAACCAGATACCTTACCAACAGCTTAAGAACAGAAGCTTAACTACACGTTTCTATATCCTTTCCAAGATAAAAGATGTGACTGCTTACCAGTAATGGTGCAGGCATCTCTGTACTCTCTGCAGTCTGGCACATCATCTTCCACTGCTTCACTTACATAGTGCTCTTCATGAATGCCTGTGTCACAGGCTAGGACTGCATGATTCGACGGCTCCGAAGGAGGCACAGTGGCAGCCAAAGTGCAGTCGTGCAAAGCTGTGGCGTCCAGCTTGGCAGGTTTCACAGGGTTGTACAAACTGCCATCAGGGGGACCAGCACTGGAGACTGGGTCTGGCTGGCAGAAACAGAAGTTTCTCTCTTTGCTAGAGTCAGCTTCAAGAAGTCTGCAAGACACAAAAGAAACAAGCACTCAATTCAAGCCATTCCAAACAGCATAAATCAGAATAGATAACTTTCTTTTCCTTAAACATTAGCTTAACCTGACAAATTCAGCAAACACTAAAAACCAGTCTTCACAAAGCAGCTATCTTTGCATACTCATGTCAAGTAGGAAAGTGCTATTCCTTGTACAGTGTTATTTACTAACGACTGATTAAACATCCAGATTTTTGCCTAACCCAGCCTGTGGTAAGCACAGTCCATCCACTTTGGCTCATTTGCCAACTACCTTTCTATCACGACAGCCAAGGGAAAGCTCTAACCCACCTTGCTGCATGAGCGACACCGTGCAGGCAGACTGCACATCACTGGTTGATTCAGTGACACTTTAATAACACCATCATTTGAAACTGGCTGATGCCAAACAATACAGAAATTATTAGGTGCTTATACTATAATGCTGCTAGGCTTATCCTCTCTACTGGGCCACCCTGCATGGCCTGACCCTTCAAAGCCAGCTGGCATCTTTGCTCCCTTTACAGAGGGCTCAGGAAACAGAAATCAAGGTGCACTGGGTTAAAGGGGTGTCCATTTACTGAGGCCAAAGCATGGGAGAGCAGCAAATAGGGAATAAAGTCAGATACCAACACCCTCAGCGAGATGAAATTGGCCAGAGAAGGAATGAAGAACACCTCCTATCCAAAAAACTTCACCTAACCTTTTGGATAAGGGGCTAAAGAAACTGCAGTGACTGGTGGTATGGTACTGCTTTTGGTCATCAGGAGAGTAAGAAAAGATGCAAATGCTCATTACTGCTGGGAAAGGAAAATACAATCGTGGGATTTCAGAAAATCAGACTTGGGAAAGGACTTAAAAGGCAGGAAGAAAAGATTTTTTTATACGTAGTAGTTACAAGGCATAAGCAGCAGCTGAGGAACAGCCCACACAAGAACATCCAGACTACATGGGAAAGCAGAAAGCCAGCAAGAACACGCAAATGCACGGGTCTGCAAGCAGCTGTGGATGCAATTCAATATGCAAGTGCAGCAATGGAACAGGTTATGTTCAGTACTTCACTGAGAACCAGAAAAAACATGTTTTCTGGAGAATCCTATGAAAAAGGCTCTCTTTGTTCTCTAGGAACATGTCCGGATAATCTTATTTTGCTGGTAAAGTTATACTCAGAATTTTGGGATCTTATTTTCTGGCATTTCTATTAAGTAACATTGGTTCACCAAAGCGAGACAGTATTTCTAGAATCTCCTTACAAGACTCAAGTCTCTGTGTCTAAACTGTCAAGATACAGATTATGCACTTTATAGACCTTCTGGGAGAAAGCTTCAGAGGAACCTTGCAACGAAGTTTAACACTGTAGCAGCAGCACCTTTTCTGACCCATTTTTCCATTTCACCACAGGTATAAGAACATATAAGCAAAATTCTCTCCCACTCTCAGAGGTTCTCAACAAGGATTTGTTTCCACTGAAATCAGAACACGACAACTGGAAAAGAGATGGGCAATATTAACTCTGGGGAAAAAAAACCTCCTCATATACAAAATGACATTTCATGAAGTCTTCCTCAATTTCCTACATTTATATTTCTGCATGGTATCTTAACCTGGAAATAGCTCTCATACTGTGAGGCTCAAAACCTGTATTTGCAATGACCATAACAGCTACAAGAAAAGATTAAATCAAGTTATAAATTTATGAGACTGTACTCTCATACAAATGGTACTCTACTGTGCCAGCTGCAGAAAGAGGAAGTTTCACTCAGGCGCTTTAACAGGAAATCTTAAGGTTCCCCTGCAGAGCATCCATTATTCCTGCGCTATCCCAGTACATAATAAAAAGAACAATGGAGTCACTTGTACTGATTATTCTTAAAACTGTCCCCTTTCAAGTGGCTTTTCAGGAATCAGAAGAGGGAGATTACTGGTATTAGAAATTAGTTGTTCAAATTAAGTTGGAATAAAAATGTAAATCTCTGTTTCCCCTCTGCACTGAAGACAGAAAAAGCTTAAAGTACAAGCAAGAAAATATACTAGAAATACACAGACTGATTTAAAGGGCTTCATTTTGTCCTAGCTGCTACCATACACCTGTGAATCACATTTGTCTTGGGAAACTGATAGGTAAGCCTTGTTATGAACAAGGTCATGCCTGAGAGTAAGTAACTGAAAGCATTAACAGCAGCTCTTCAGCTCTTCTCACCCTCCTCTCCATCTCTGCCTTAGCAGCTACAGGAATCCAGCAACATAACAACACTACCAAATCAAACAGCACTGATAACCGCAGTGTGGTTTGTGCGCAAAAGTCTTCAAAGGAGTTTTAGGAATCTGAGATCTTGTAACTTTTCTGGACATGCTGACATTTGACGTCTGACACACCTGATCACCTTTACTCATTCACCACTGTATCCCCACACAGTCCATGTCAAAAATACTTTTTTGACCAGAACATAAACTTTACAAGTTGCAGTAGAAGTTTGTGTTGAAGGAGTTTCACCTCTCTCCATTCACTCAGCTTAACATATACCCCAGTGAGGTGCCATGGAACCAGATCTCCTCTCCCTGTAAGCTGCACCCCAACAGCTGCTGCTTTGTCACTGTTAAGAGCAAGTAAATGTAGACACACACACATTCAGAAACAAAGTCATCCATCCTCTTCCTTCACACAAGCCGTTTTGCTGCTGGCAGTTATGGAAACTATAAACAAATAGAGCTTGAAAAAAACAAACTAGCAACAAAAGCCACGTCCCAGAAACCTCCACTGGTCAGTCTGCCCGCTCTGCTGCAGAAACCCATGAAAGGTCTACATAAGAAAGTCAAGTTCTGGATTAAGGAAGAGAATTTGCCTTGATCTTAAAACCTTGCATCATGAAATGAAGAAAGCAGGCATAAACATGTATGTCTGCTTCCTTTCAGTCCTATTTAATATCCTCGATTTCCATACACACAGTGGAAAAAAGTTGTTCAGACTTTATCTATCAAACGCATGAAGCGCCGTTTGCATGGCCCCTCTTGCCATGCAAATATTAGCACCCAGCCCAGGGGCACACACTTTTTCTTTAAACTTTCACCTAAATCTTCCTGTTGCAGAAAAGAAAACCAAACTACAGATGACCAGTATTTATCAGATTGCCAAAACAGCTGTGAAGAGAAACAGACACTGTAGCTACTATACCCATGAAATATGAAACATTACTATTACTCTTTAGTCAATCTCACCTGCATATGCAGTATTCATAATGAGAAGACATATGAGTTGTTATTGTAGTGTTTCATATTTATTTCTTCTGATATCCAAAAAAGTACACAATTTAGAAGTCAGATTATAACTATTCTTAATGAAAATAACATACATTTAATTCTTTCTACTCTGCAATATCAATAGCAGCCTATGCACAGAATTTAAATAATTCTTCTCTTCTACCTAATATGACATAATTCAGCTTTTGCCTCAGTGGCTGTATTGCCCCATTTCTACCACTCTAAATACAATGACAGTTTGGGGCCAATAAACAGCCCTGCGTCTAAAGAAATACTTTATCTTGAATGTTTGAACTTAATTCTTCAGTGTAAAACTGTTCACAAAAAGAGCACAATTTCCTTAAGTTGATCATCTAAATGTTTTTAACCAGGTCATTTTATTCTGATAAAAACCTTATTTGGAAGCTGTTTCTTGAAAGGCACTCATTCAAAACTTGCACTTTATAAGAGCAATGACAAGCACAAAAAACTAGCTCCTGCACACCTCCTCTGTACAATACTCAGATTTTGGTCTAACCCAATAAATGCTTAAAATACAGTGTTTGCATGATTACTAGATGAAGAGCTTAAATTCTATATATACTAAACACCACTGTCATCTAATAGAACATCTACGAAATAGTTTGGGCTATGACTGCAGCGTAACTAAGGCTTGATCAAGAAGTACATTGGGTACCGATTGCAGCTTACCTGCGGCAGTCCAGATCACAAAAAAACAACTCAAAATTGCATTGTGATTAGCTAGCACCACATTCCACTTTTTAAAAAAACCTGTGGAGCTCTAAGTACCTAGGCAAAGTGGTTGAAAGCTAACAGGTGTTTACATCAGACGACAGCCAAGATTCGAGGGGTTTTAGGTAAAGGAAATAAGATTTCCACATCTGTCAGTAATTTCTGGATTCATTGTTTGTTTGCAGTGTGTTTTGGGAGAAGGCAGCTGGGTTTCATACACCAAATAATTCATGCAAATACAAAAAACCCAAACAAACAAAAAAACCCACTTGCTGTTTCATAGTCGTTTGAGATAAAAGTTTTAATCCCTCTTCCTCCCTCAAAAGCAATAAAAAACTGGGAGCTATTCAGCCATGAGTCTACCTAGAGCCTAACAATGCCAATAAATGTATTTGTAGCCTTGTAACATTATTCTCATCCCCATCTTGGATTGCAGCAACAGCAATTTACTGTAGTCACAAAACATCCGGAACTTCTACAAATACTGTGCTACCCAAGAGCCACGGGCTGCACTCCATGGTGATTATTAAGGTTTGAACAATTTTTAGTTGTCTATCTAGCTCAGATTTTGTGCTTCAAATAATAGTTTTATTCATTACTCAAAAATGGCAGATTGATCACTGCAGACATCTGTGAATTTAAAGAAAGACTTCCTTAAAAGAGGGGGGAAGATACCTTTCCAGTGCTACTGACAACAATCTTCTCCTTTTCAACGGGACATCCTTTTGCTATGAACACTCTCACACTTAATTTAACTATTTGATTTAGAGCAGAGCACAGTTTTGAAGCAAAACCATTTCCTGTGAGCTAGCTGGTTTTTCAGAACAAGTTTGGCACACATGAACGACCAACTTCCTTTTCAGTCAGGGAATCTGAAAACTATACTGCAAGATGCACTTCAAATGCAACCTGCTGCCAAACAGGGACATGAGACTTCAAATAACCCTGTGGGCGATGTAACTGTGATACCATCTGGCGTGTACCTAAGACATTTTCCTCCTTCAGAAAGCTTCAAACTGCACAGGTAAGTGGGACATTCACCCAAGAGGACAAAGTAACCCACCCAAATCAGTAATGAGGATTTAAGAAGCTTCAGTGCCAGCAACTTTGATCTACTCATGCATCCCTACTGACCAAAGTGTTTGCTAATTTAGACAGGGAACCAAGGAACTGAGAGAGCTTTCCATTCTTAGCACCTGCCTGGAGCCACAGAGCTCTGATCCTGTATTCTCATTTACTAACTACTAACTGATGGTTAAGCACTTTGGGGTGTGCAAATTCTTCCCTTTAATGTACTTGCCAGAATCCCACCAGAAATGTTCTTCCCTGTTTCATTCAACACTTTGTAAATCCATCAAACACCCTTGTTTTACTAAGTCTGCTAAGTTTCTCTAAGTTCTTTAAAAAGAACTCTCAGGCTTTTTATTTACATGAAAAAAAAACTTTCTTTAGATGCAAAATGCCCCATGTAGACATTGGAGCAAATCAAAGCCAGTTTATGTATCTGTCTAGTCTGTGAAATAGATTAACATGCTGGCCTACCCTCAGTAATTCCAAATACAGTCTTCATACAGATTGTTTTGGAAAACAAACATGGAATTGACCAAACCAACTTAGTAAGACTTGCTCCAAGCATTCAACTTGCTTATTTCTTTACTAGTTCACATCTTGCATAAACAAAAGTTTGCTTTTTTTTTTAACTTAAAAAACAATTCTTCACTGAGTGAGTGGGCTGAAGAGCTAGTCAAAATGTCTACAACCATTCAAACACAGTTAGACCAGAAAGAAACAACCATTTGAAACTGGTCTGGCTTTTACATATACACACATTTATATAAAATCACTATTTGACTTTTAGATGAAGACTGAATTTTATCCTAAATAATTTACGGAGGTTTTTTTAATCTTGTCCTGTATAATATACTCTTATAAACCATGAGGTTTTCTTTTCCACTGAGGAGCTAGCTTTTAAATATGCAGCATGCTGACTGTTTAATTAAACCTCCAACTAGAGGGACATAAACAGTCAAAGTATCATAGATGAATTTGACAAGCAGTTTATATACCTTCAAATACTTTACATAAAAGCAAGTACTGCATTTCTCATGTTAGAAGAGAACCGTTATTTTTACAGCAAATTAAAGGGACAAGCATCTTGGACAACTCTAGACTACATCCTAAATCAATGTTTTAAAGCCATATAAGAATGTTCTAATCAAGCGTCTTTCCTAGATTACTCGGGAGAAAACATTCCTTTTTGTGTCCAGTGACACAGGCAGTCTCAACTAAAGCTATCTGGTACCCCAAAAACCATGCAGATCCTTTTTATTCAACCTTTATATTTCACGTAAACTATATAACATCCTTTCCTGTTTGTTTGTGTGCTTGTCTGGTTTGGTTGGTTGGGTTTGGATTTTTTTGTTTTTCCTTCATATTGAGTTTAGGAACGTTTTGGCGTAGCCAAATGCAATCTTTTCAAAAAAGTATCAACACCCAGTGGTTATGCCATGTGCTATGAAGGATCTTCTCTGGTATATGCCTCCTAAAAGAGAGGCTCCTCTGCCTATGAAACCATTATAGAATCTTTTTAAGCTAAAGACTGGAAGAGTTTTTGTAAAGGTTCATAACCAATGAGTATTAAGCAGATGCAGGCATTCGAAACTGTACCTGGCTATCTGCCAGTGGAACAGCAATGTCATTTAGACTAAAAAAGTCACTAGAGAACAAAAGCCAGAATAACAGTGGCAATAACCAAAAAGATGCTTAAATGCTAGTATAAACCTGTAAAGCATAAAACCTTACTCTCAAAGTCCCCAAAGCTACTGCTGTGACCTTGTTTGGTTTTGTTTGACCCTTAAGTCAAACATGACAGAGTCATGTTTTCTCAAGAAGTAATGCAAGTCAAAACATAAATAAAATGTTCAATAAAGAAAAAACAAACAGAAAGAAAACCACCACACTGCTTCCCACAAACCAAAGTTTCTCACCACTAGGATTAGGCCTTCAGAAGGAGCCCATCAGTCTCTCCTCCCCTCAGGCCAAGGCAGAGTGGCAGCACACTGTAAGACAAGCCCCGAGTTTGACCTTGGCAGCTTTGAGCGCACAAGTGTGCTCTGGCTCGGCTTTATGTAACACAGCCCCTCTCTGCTCTGAGGTTTCTTGAAGCAAATATTGCAGAGTTCTATAAATAGTTCTTCCTTGTGAAGGCTCGCGTTACACTGGCAGCTTTTTACAGCTGAAAAAACCCTCAAAACAGTTAAAAGTGAGTGCATTCCCTTTCCAGCAATGCATCATGCCTCGATGTGCTGTGTACCTGTCTTGGAAAGGAAAAGCTGTTTGACGACCACCACCACTGGCACAGAGCGTATGAGATCTGCATGTGCAGTCAAAGAAGGAATTCTTCAGGTAACAAAATAAAGCTCAGAGGTACGGCAACAAAAACTATGAACACCTCAAACATGTACTTTCTATTTACGCCCAGGCGGGGTGCTCACTGAGGTAGATCAATACAAGATGGGTCCAAGGGGCACAGTTCAATACTTGCTGAAGAGAAGAAAAGGATTAATAACTTAAAGAAAAAAAAAAAGCACCAACCAAATAATCTGGGTTTGGGTTGCTGTTTTATTTAGCATGTATGAAATCGTGCTTCATAAATGACCAATACACAATCTAAACTATGAACATCAGCTTCAGTACATTAATACGTACACTGCCTACCAGGATATCCCCTCACAGCACTAAAAAAAGGCTAGTATCAAAGACTTGTCAAACAGTTCAGGTATGGGGGAAACTACTACACCAGCAGCAAACGAGGTCCTCAAATGGGATGGGAACAGTGATAGAAGAAACTTAGAAAGTCTTGTTTGCTTATCCACCACAAGAGCATGAAACTCCCCACTTTCTTCATCAGCCTCAAAGACTTTCAAAAGGCAGGTAAGTATTTGGTACTGCATTTCCACTTCCTTTTTTTCCCCCTTCCCCGAGGGAAAAGCTGTGGGATGACCACAATTTCTCTAAAAGGCAGAAGTAACACCACTGGGTCTGCTCTCAAGTCCTGAGCTCATTTCCTATGCACAGGAAGGACCAGCAAGAGCACTTGACCAGAAGCAGATCAGAGAAGAGAGGCATAACTGCACCAGACACACAGAATAGCTTCTAGTAAAGGGGAAAACAAAACAAAAAAAACCCCCAACCCTACTGAACAGTGCCTGGGCTTAAGACAGCACACAGTAGGTAAAGATATTCCAATTAAAACACATTACCATTCCAGCCCTGATCAGCCAGCCAAGCCATCCGTTCCTCCTCAGGACAACACTAAAGAGGAAGGGAAAGCCATGAAAACAGTTGAAAGATCATGCTAGAATGGTGGCTCCCTCCAGGACTACTACTGTTTTAAACAAAGATACAATTAACCTAACTGCCAACAAATTAAGGCCAAGAGTTTTAGTCAAGTAACTCTAAACCAAGAACAGACTGACTCAAACTAGATACTTATCATGATTTAAAACCAGGGGAGGGGGGCAGATCTTGTTCTCAATTACAATGGTTTTTCTCCTATTACAGGAGGACTTTCTGAATTTCTCACCCCCTACAAAGACCTTAGGAGCCTACAGAGTTGCAATAATTTACATTTTAAAAATGCAGTTTTACAGGATTAGAGAAGTGTCATTATTTCAAATTTTAATATCTGTTCTTTAAAGCACTTACAAAAAATATCACATAACAGAACTAAGACTGCTGCTTTTCTTTACTGTTTCTTAACGCACAAAGACAGTGAGGGCAGCGGTGAGAAGCAGTAAAAGAAAGGAAAAGAATTTCTTGCAAAGTGCCCTAAAAAAACCCCTAGATAAAACAAACAAAAAAAAAACCCCACACACCATACCTCCTGTATCCTGATCCACTTACTTTCAGACTGAGTTTATTGCTTTGGATCAAGCTGAATAATCATATTAAAATATAAAGAAATACAAACAAACAAACAAAAGTTCAATCTGTTGAGCAAAAACATCCCGTTTTTTTCAGAAAGTAAGATCTTAACATTTCCTATTGCTGGTAGAAGCAATTTTAAAGATGACTATCAGGAAGTTTACCTCCAAGGACAGTCAGACCACCAATTCCTGCTCCAAGTAAGATGCTAAGATCTGCTTAGGCTCACTGGCATCGCTGGCCCTCACCCCATGGCAGTGAGCCTCCCCACGTGCTCCAGCAACTGGCACGATCCAGTGAGAACCCCTCTCACTCTTCAAGGTTGTCTTACAACCTTAAACATGCAGAGCTCCTCAGAACCCATCCTACAGTTTCTTAATTGACTCTTAATATCCTGGGCCTCATATCCATTTTCTTTTGCCATCTTTAAGTAGTTATGTATGGGAGCAACACTTCCAACCACATACCATTGTGTTTGAGAGGACATGAGCTAACTGAACCCAGCTCTGTCACACGCTCAATAATTATAGCCCCTCTCTAAAGCTTTGGGTTGGGAGGAATGCAGATCACAGCCCTTTTCAGCAACAAGAAAGCCAGACCTCCACCACTTGTGGATACTCAGGCCTTACAAGTCGTTTTAGGTACCAGTGTTGAGGAGAGACAAAACAAGGCTACAAATTCCTAAAGAACCAGCAATCCTGGGCCTTATACCAAAGCCTTGGTCACGTGTAGCTGCTGACTAACCAGGGTGCATCTCAACACACGCCATGCCAACGCAGGACTGCTTCCCAACTTCTGCTTCCATACAAGTCAATGGCTACAGCAAAAGACAGAAATCTCACAGCCCTTCCCAAAACACTACAATGTTGTTTAATAACTGGCACAATTATTCTGCTAAGTCATTTTTCTGCTTATGAAGTCCATGTGTAAACACCAAGAATGAAATAGGAAAATAAAAATCTGCTGTTTAAAGGTTGCTCTGTATGCCCTGTATATAACCATATACACGCATCTGTGTTCTTGGGAACCCAGAAATGTTTATCTTAACAACAGGCTGTGGAATTTTAGGAAACTGAGCCAATTATCCATGGCTCAGTGCCATTAAAGTCAAAGTCACACTAGCCAAGATTTTGGAACAGACTTTTTTTAGAAAATTCCAGGAACATTAACATGAACATGGCAAGATCAACACATTGTTGCAGTCTTTAAACAAAAAACAATAACAACAACAAAAGTCTCCTGTATCCTGAGGATAGGAGAGAAGGGAGAAGTATACAAGGGAGAAGTATACAATCGCACAAGCTAAAGGGTAAAAATGAAATTAAATTTAATACATGCTATGTTTTTGCTTCATTTGCAGACTAAACTACCTTAATTACACAAAGCTGAAATCCAGAATTGTGGCTTTCCTCAAATGACAAAAAAGAAAAAAAAACCTGAATACAGACAGATCAAATGGTTGCAAACAATTCAGAAACTTATTTTGGAAAATAATTGCAGTAACCCTTAAACATGACATTTCTTGAAGTTCTCAGATCAATTCCTGTGTGCACATGCACAACATGGTAGTAGTGAACACTGAACTTGACTTACTCTCCAGAGTCAGCGCACAGGCAGTAAGAGAGCACTTGATCAAACTGCCTCCTGTCAGTTCCTGCTCTGTTATAAATCTTTGTTGATGGAGACCCAGAACTACAGGCAGTGGACTGGGCAAGCTGACACACTTACCAATCAGGCAGTTCAGTTTCCCACTTATCAGCATGCCATATGACTTATTCATATCTTAGCACTCCGTCAGAAGGCATTCTGAGTATACCAACAGCCTCAGGCAAGCAACCAAAGCCAGCTTTCAGTGAGGAGAAACAGTACTTTGATGAAATTTATTCCTGAATGTCAAGGATTTTTTTATTTTTCTGTGTGTACTCCACACCTTAATTGGTAGACTGACATTTCTCTGAAAACTTTCTCTGAAAGGGAAATTTTTCACCCTCAGCATCAAAAGCAACTCTTGCTCAGGCAGTAAACGGAACTGGTCAAATTCGGTAAAATATTAGACACATGGTAAAGGTGAAACTACCCAGAACAATATGTATGTTTACAAGGCTGGAAAATACAGAATTTGAAGCACTTCTTCATTCAACTGAAAAAACAGAATATCCCTCCCTCCACCCTGTTTAAAAGACATCATCTCTCAGTACAAGTATATTATGATGCTCTGAAATGTCTTCCTTCAAAATGCTTTTTCTTTATCTAAATTTGGCAAAGGTCCTATCAGCCTCAGAACCAGTTAGGATTAACGTTGTCAACTCATGCACATGCTCTATTTAATGCAAAGTTAGCATTGCCAGTACTCAATTTCTTTAAAATAATGATGATATTAACTCAGACTTAAGATCAGAACATCTTCTGGACTTTCAGTACCCACAGTTACATTTGAAGACCATGATAAAATTTGACAGCACAGCAAAGTATCACTAAAGCAGAAGAACTGTCTGACTGTTTAAAACTTTAATGCTTTTGCTTATGCACGAAGAAGCAAGCTTCTGTCAAGAGAGTTGTGGAAGATTCAGATTTCTAGATCAACAAGCAAAATGGAAAGCAAGGCCTACAAGCACAATCCTGAATATAAACACAGGATTTCCTGAAAGGAACAGACCTCTTTACCTACTCTGTAAATTCCCTGTGTAGAGTGCTCACTTGACATACAAACACTTACTCAAGCTAAAACAGGTATAAAGACGCCAAGATTTGACAGCTGAGGTCAATAACACTAAAAGGTGTTTTGAGACTGCACACCCTTTGCTTTCACTAACTTTAGATTCTCTGTCTAATATGTTCTAGCACCAAACCTCAAAGATTTATCACATCTCTTTTACTGTCCAGAGAGAAGATGAAACTTTCACTGCTATTAAAGAAGGTCTGGGGAGCACTTCCTTGCAACTTAGTGCGGCAGTCAGGGAAAAACGAACTTGCTTGGAAAGGGTTGCACATCACATCATTAAAAGAGAGACTTTTTTAGAAAAATATTTCTATGTTCTACACAGACTCCGACTTCCCTGAAATGAAGTCAACCTATTTAACTCCTCCTATAGTTTATCTAGAAAAGCTTTTGATTTAAATTTAGTCATGCTTTAAGCACAAACAAATTGGCATATTGGTTTATATGCCTGAGGGTTTGAGGTCGAACAGAATTTTCAGCAAGAAATGCTGAAATAACATTAAAAAGCATGCTAAATAGCAGTAGAGATCTCCAGGCCATCAGCTGCCCCACACAAGTAACAGTTTTGGCTTTTTTTAACAAATTCTTGGTCATTCTTTTGGTCAGAACAACACAGTAGTCCAAACAGTTCACACAGCAGCTCAAGCAAAAGAGATGACTGTATCTCAAAGATAAAATGACAATACTTCCCCTACCAGGATGCAGGAAACTAAACACTGTAGTTATTCCTACTGCAGAGTAGAGACGTGGGTACACCAGACCACCCTCACTTTCCTCGCTGTTCTGGATCCAGACTTGGTTTTCAGAAACATACTGTTTATTTATCTGTACCAACTACAGGGTTTAGCAAAGACACGATCCCAAATTTCTCCTAAGAACCATTTTCTGTTACTCTTCAGTAAAAATATTCTGTCATCACCTTGAAATTGTCGCTTTATAACACTCCATTCTTCTTCCATGCACTCTTATGTCTCTGTAAGTCCCCATGGCTCAGAGCACTGAAGATCACCATGGAAGCAGAAAACGAAGAAAAAGCAGTGTGCGCACACCTCATTTGTATTATTAAATAAAAATTCACCATCAAAATACTCTCCTGATATTCATCATCAGGCTGAAGTCTCCATGGCCAAAACAGGAAGCACCGGAAGTTTCCTGTGACTCAGGCCTAGCAGTAATTCCTTTGTAAGCTTCCATCGACACCGAACAACTGACACGTCAGTGACAAAATAAGCCACCGTTCTATATTTTTAAAAGGCAGCCAGCTTTTAAGCAGCAGTAAGCTTAGCACAGTCCCTCTGAGGTGAATGTCTTGACAAGCTGCACCAGAACTTTCCTAGATCTTTTAAGAGATCCATGGGTTTTCACTGTAGGTCTGCAGTCCCACCACTCGTGTTCTTGCTCTAAAGCTGCTGATCAGTCCAGACTCTACCTACAGCTCCCAAAATCCACAGCAGCTGCTAGCACAGCCCCTGTCCACAGCCCAGATGATCTCTGTGCAATTTAAGTAAGACATACTGCCACTTTCTCAGCAGGATGAGCCAGTGCTTAAATGTCCCATCTCTCGGTCTCACCCTGTCTGTACTGACTGCAGTAGAAACAAGAAGGTTTATAAATAAGCAGGAGAAAAAGGTCAGCACTCTGACTTGGATCCATGACTTTCTAGGCTAAGATCAGTTGCAGTTATGCCAGAAGGGCCAGATAAGAGACCAGTTTTTCCAGAACATATCAGGAAACTGCATGGGAACAAGACAGCATACACCTATATGGTCTTCCTCAGAATCCTACTGCCAAATAAGTGCTCACACAGCCATGTTGATATGGAACACAGGGGTGTTTTACAGCTTCCACTGTTTTCAGATATTCCATGCTAAATCTACAGCGAGGTAAGAAAAAAGCAAAGCAG
>NW_010197298.1:0-34933 GCF_000695765.1 Mesitornis unicolor | reverse complement strand
CAGCAGGAAACACATCACTTAACAACTGGCACTCTGTTTTGGAGGGATTTTTTTCTTAACAAGTTTGCTCCTTCTAACTTTTGCATAACAGCATCATTTCGTAGGTTTCCACTCTTCTTCGCGCTTTACATTGTGTTCAGACCTGAAGGCACTGAACAAAGAACAGAGCTTTTCACTAGTTTTTCAAACGCCCCAATAAAGAGACACCAGTTTACTGTGCAATTAAGAAACCAAACAAAACCCAAACACACAGCTAGCACAAAAAAGAATATTATCTTGCTATTAAGAGTGCATATACAATTTACTGGCACGGTGTTTAGCTGCAGCAGTAGGTTTCCAAGCTCATATTTTTTTTCCTCTTTCCCCTTGCACAAGTGTATTCTTTTCTAACAAAGCAGCTTGTTTTTGCAGCCATGCACCCCAAATGTGTCACTAATGATATATGAATGTATTCTGCTCAGTTCTTGGATTTTTATTATATTTTTAAAACTATTTTAGTTAATGTAGATACACATTAATGCACAGTGGTAGTGTGTTTTCCTAGAGATGAAGACATGAAGAAAGCTTGGTGTTTCAGCATGCTCTACCCTTGCTCCAAACACACCTGCAGCCATTACAGCTGCACAGTGCTGCCCAGTCATTCGCAGTGCAAAGTAAAAGGCAAGTAGAGAGAACAGTGGTCACATAATTCTTATGTTTTCCAGGACAGCTACCTACCAGGCTTAGTGAAAGAGACATGTGCACAATCAATCTTTAAAACCAAACATTTAATGATTAGCTACCACAGTACAGTTTGCATTCACCTTGCTGGAAGGCAATGGGCACCACCATAGCCACCAGGTTTTAATCATTATGGCTTGTGTTCTTCAGACAAATTACAAGCAGTTGTACAAATAAAACTGAACTTTAGCTTAGCAAGTTTGCAAATTACCCATCAAATACAAATTATTCATCACATGTTCTACAAGACATATGTGACATTGGGCGGGAAATACTTGACCTCACAAAGCTGAAGTGCAATATGCAGAATTTACCTATAGTTAAACATCCTACACAGGCAAAGTTGCACCAGCAAAATCTGCAAGACTGAACATGTGGCACAAAAGTGAGCCGCTGTACATGAGTCTCAGCAGGACCAACGCCCACCAGTCAAAACAAAGAAAGATGAGATTCAGCACAAACCGATTCTGACTGGGCAAGAGGAGAGAAAAAGGACTTTCCAAAAGATTTTTCCAATAGAAAGAAAGAAGAAAGAAGTTTTTCACTATCAGGTAGACAACACTAACCCAATACAGAGATAGCATGGTGCACATATGAAATGTAACAATATATAGCAAAAAGAGAGAGGTTTGATCTTTCACTTCAGCATATCTGCAAACCTTCGATTGCATGGAATGTTATTTTCTGAAACACTGGAGCAACTCATACAGCCTACCTCACTTTATCTTTGTTGTCCCCACAGCAATGAAACACACATCACTGAAACGTTTCTGTTATGTGGCAGCATTCCCATGTATGTCATTTAGAGAAGTCTCAAACAACTTTGAATTCCATTTTAAAATTCCCTACCTGCAGACTTCATTTAGAAAGATAAACATGAAAGTGAAGAAAAACACGTTCGCTCAGCCATGCACATGGAGACTGAAACACTGGGGATGACCTTTCGCTTTAGCACTAAAACAAAATACACATTAAAAATTTTTAAAAAAAGGCGGAAGGGAGGAAAGAGGAAAGCATGACAACGTATTTAGGGGAGTCTCAGTAGCTGTTTTGCTACCAGGAAAAACCAGCAGCTTTCCTGCCCCAACTTCATAATGAAGTACATAATAATGTAAAACAGTGGCCTCTCTTGTGGTTTGTGCAATTTTTCTACCTCAGCTGTCTTTCTGTACAATCACTCTGTGAATAAAATACATCAAATTGAAGCTCACATTTTTTTTTAAAATACCAAATTTTAAATATTAAAAAGCTCCCTGTAGCTGATTATCATGGTCAACGTCAAGGTTCCACAATTTATAACAATTTCCTTTGTCAGTGGCATTGTTGCCTGCATCATCTTTCCCTGCTTACTGTGCAATCAGGAAAACAGTCTTACATATAGACAAAGCAGTGTACAAATTAATATGACTCCCACTACATCCAAACTGTCTCAGGTCAGTGCCTTTCGACAAATGCACAGTGAAGAGCAGCACTTCTCAGATTCACTCCAGTCAAAACGTGTCAGTTTGCTGAGATCCAGGCAGCCTTTGAACATCACCACAGTGAAAAACGAAGTCTGCCCCCACGCAATTCTACCGATTTTCCCTCAATAACACAGAGATTATTCCTAGACAAACACAAGCTAAGAAACCTGATAAATGTAGTCAAAAACAGACAAAACAGTTGGGAATGAAATGTACCTTTTTTCCCCTTCCCATTCCAACCCATGAGCAGCTCCCTTTCACAGCTCTCCGCCAAGACTATGTCTCTCAGTGACTCCAAGAGTCTAACCAGAGGCTAAAAATAGCTTCTCAACTACAAGACATTTACATTATCAGTGGAAAACATTTCTGCAGACCTAGTAACAGCCCCACATCTCAGTCTGGTGACGCGAGACTAAAGAGCCAGACTAAAGAATCATTTGTTGAGTCAGGGAAGCCTTTACTGCATGCCCAGCCATACCCATCCCTGACAGAATATACGAGGTTTTTTTCTTCCCAGGTAATAGATATTTTACAGACAACTTCAAATAAATTGTATTGAAAAAATGTCTTTTTTGCATTATAAGCAACAATGACTGTAAAATCTGAATAAGACAGAAACATTGATAATGTGAAGTACACTTAAAAATATATTAGTTCATAATACAGCAGCCTTCTGTGACTGTTTCTCTAGAGGTCTTTATAAACAACATGTAATAATGTACATGACATTTTGTAGGCAAGTACCAACGCTCTTAAAGTTACTTTTCTCACTATAAAACAGTTGGATTAAAATGCTTCCCCAGGTCACTCTCATATAGACACCTGTGTTGTGGGTTCTGTTGCTTCACTGCGTGCTATGCTCAGTACAGGAAAAATGCACACAAGATCCTGCAGTACCCAAAGTTCAGAGCCAAAGAATTAAAGGCCAGTTAGAGTCTCAAAAAAAGGTATGCCGGGCATGTTTTCATCAAACCTTGAGAAAGGAGAATAATTTTGATAGCACTTCATGAAATGAAAGTGTGCTCTAACACTAATACTACTCAGTTTCTTGTTCCTCTCTAGCTTTAGAACTGAGTGCTCTAGAGCAAAAACTAGCAAAATTCAATGGAGTAAGTGATTGGTCTGATGTTCAAAAAAGTTGTACATAAAAACATTTGATTTGCACTTTGCAAGGTAGCTGTAACAAAACCTACTTCTAATACCAATGAATTGTAGAGATTGAGGCTGTCCCTCATATAGATGTTCACTCGAGAACTTGAGATGGTCATTTCTTGTCAGTAGCAAAGCAATGCAATGCTGTTCAATAAAGACAAAATATAAGTATTTTCCTCTTTCTCCCTTCAAAAAGTTAGTTTTATGCTAACCAATAGATTCTAATGACTTTTATACTGTGGTAAATGTAACAGAGACATGACAAGAAGTAGGTCATCTTCAAACACTGCATAAAATGGCATTCTGCACTGTGTAACTATGCTTAAATGCCATCCAAAATTGTCAAGACATCTTAAAAAAAATCATCTTGACTCACAGCTTCTGTATTTGAGATTTTCGTCATTAAAGAGGAACCTGCTATCTCTCAGAAAGACACAGGAGGAGTTAGCAAGAGTTTGAAACTTCATCCACAAAACTGTCCCCCTCGTATAGACCACAAACTTCCGCAGCTCCCACCACTCTCTGCTACCAGAGGACATGACGGGGACTTACTCAAAACAGATGAAAAATCAGAGTACTTGTGTCATTACAGCAAAAACTCTGCAACCCACCACAGAGTCCTGGTCTGAGTCTTATTCCCAACCTTATTCTAAGACAGCTCATAGAAGTTAGCTTTGTTCACAGAGAATTTTAGCAGTATATAGTATAAAATATTCACCATCAACCTAAGAAGTTTTTAAACACGAAGGTTTCCTATTTACTCCATCTCTGTTTTTGTAAGGATGTTGAGGTATTTAAATTCTTCATATGGAAAACAACAGTAGCTTTCATAATGATACCTCACAAACCTGCATCTGTAGTTATGAATTTATAGATCCATAAGTACAGTTGATTGCATTAAGGGCTGTACTTTTGAGAGGTCTGGGAGTGATAACACCACCACCTACTTCGGGATTCGAACACAGGCTTCAGAAGCATATTTTCATGCACAGTTAAAATCCCCAGCTGCTTCCAGACCAACAGTATAATTTTACACCAAATAAATTCCTTTGCAGAGTTGAAGTGATACTTGGAAGTTCCAGATTTTTTTAAAGTAAAGATTTAGAGTGTGGGTGAGGGTTTTTTCCTAAGTTTAATGTAGATTTTAGCAAAGCAGAACTTTCCATAGCTACTGTAAACATACAGAGAATCCATTCCTCCATTTGTTTTTCCCATGACACTGACATCAGAGGCCAAGTCACATCAGTTACACTATGACCTTCCTACTGATGTCATGTCAATGACTACGCCAGAAACAAGTTTTCTGAACCAAGTTCAAAATTACTGTGTGGTTGATGTAATAGCTATAATTTGAAGTTACAGTATTGGGAAACACAAAAGTAAACTAGTGCTTAGGCATAACTTAAAAAAAAGGGGAGGGTGTGGAAGAGTAGAAATCTGAATGAAGTTGCATCTTTCTTCAAGAAGCAAAGAAGAGCAAAGAATCTGTCTGATCTAAAGACTGCCATTTCAGGATAAAGACTTAGAGTTTGCTTTCTTTTGTTTTGTTTAATATTGGAAGCATGTGAATTAACTTACCTGCTTTCCTCTCAATTTTGACAGACAAGTATTTTCCTACCACATTCATTGTCTCTCTCACCACTTCAAGAACTTCGCTTCTGGGAAGAAAGGGAAAAGCCAAGTCCAAAAGTCGCCAATACCTCTCTGCAAGCAGAAGAACATTCTGACCAGAGCCACTGCTTGTTTCACCTTCCTAGTCAAAGCTTCCAGGAGCAGCACCAATCAAATTTACTGGAGACTCCAGTGAAAATTGGCTAAACCAGACCAAGCACCAGCATCGAAAAGCCAATTTTCCCCTCACTCTTCCTGGTACAGTAAGGCGCAGTTGTGCAGTGACAGCTGCCAGCGTACTGCATTTCCTGAGAATTAAGAGTGGGGTTAAGAGAGGGAAGCAAACAAATAATCTGGCCAGGCACAAATAAAAATAAGCTCAAGGTCTGTTATAGCAATACATGTCTAAATTAGAATTTCCACATGATATCTGAGCTATCTATATTAAGCCTCTCAGGCCAGTCTTCCACTAAATTAAGCTCTCAAGTGGCTTAAAGTTCACATGATTTATAGAGCCTAACTAGGCAGCTATTCTTTTTGCTCCTCCTGTCTTGAAAGTTTCTTTGTCAGATACATTTTTCAACCTCTGCTCCAGTTTTCCCATAAAACCTTGTTCGTGTGAAGTCAAATGACATCAGGAAGCACATTTTATCTCTTTTAGAGAAAAGGGATTTCAGAATGAGGTGGGATCAAATGGAACAGTATCACAGTTGATGAGGAAATAGTTTCAGTATTTAAAAATCTAACAACATGGAAACCACAAAGTTAAATACACTCCTATCTGCTTTTATCCTCAGGTTTTCCCAGTAATTCCTGCACAGCCCCAAGGATGACCAGCAATGATTTGAAGGCAAGCTGTACTGCTCTAGAAAACCGCATAGCCACCTCAGTCTTTAATTTCATATTTGAAACAAGTTGTCTCATAATAATTCCAATTAAAATCCTAATTAGGAAGGCTAGGAAATGTATTACAAATAAGTCCAAATACTTTCAGCTCTGTTTAAAGACTTAATTAGATTAAGTTACTCGGTTTTCTTGCTAGTCCACAAAGACTACAAGTTTTAGTACAGGCCTACCCTTTGCTTTTATCCAAGCTCCCTTCACACATTTAGAACCAATCTGCTCACTGAGTAAGATCTCTCAACTACAGGGCAGTTTCTAACAGCACCTTTCTCATTAGTTTCTTCTGCCTCCAACTTTTCTTCTTACTGTCTGTGTTAATGCCATGTTTTGGGACACAGTTCACCAGAAAGAAACAAAACTGATTTCCATTGCAGCCCATGCCATAGCAATACATACAGTAGACAGCAGCATTTGGGATACACAAAAGAGGGAAGGGGGTTGAGAAGATACAAAAGTCCTTGAAAAATATTTCTGATTTTAACATGTTATTGAAAAAGGCTTTCTCCACATGAACTGAGATTTGCTCGACATCTAGGCAGGGCAGGTGTTCCTATGTATTTTAGAGATAAATTAAAAAAATAGGGACAAATTCTGAGCCACCCTGTGATCAATATGAGCGACTCACTGGAAGTAGACTTAACAGAAAGAAACAAGAAGTGTAAGTTAAGTGAATAAGAAGACTACAAACTTTTTGTATTCACTGTACCTTTATGTTCTTTATTAGGTGGTGAAACAGGAATTTACAGGAGGAAAAAAAAGTGAGCCATACGAAAATGAACAAGAAAAATTACTGGATATATTTAACTTGAAAACACTTTAGATTTTTTCAGTCTAATCCCTACAGACAAGGGCTCCTACTAGAATTTAAGTGCCATTTGGTTGCAATGTAACCCTACCTGAACTAGGGGGGACAGAGAAGGAGAAGCATAAGAACAGCTAACAAGAAGGGTATTCTTTCTGCCTGATATGAACCTCATCTCTGTCCAGATACCATTACACTCCCATAACTTGCAAAGTCACGTTACAGATACTAACAACTCTACAAAAAGTGTCTAATTTCCTTCCTTTTGCTTTCCTACAATATCCTAAAAACAGCTGGAGCACTGGGATTTTTGAGTGTGTTAAGGATTTGAGGTATTGCAGGTAGTGCCACTGCAAAGCATTTTCATAAAGCTTGAAAATGTAAAGCTTTTGATTGTCAGCTTCCTTCAAGTCAGTCAATCACAGAGCAAGGAACAGCTTTTATAGGCATTGTTCCAAAGCTAAAAAGCTCCCAACCATGGAAAGACCCTTTGAACTATTTTGGCTCCAAGATTAAATGCGTTTTTTAATGAAGAGCATGTGAAAAATAAAAAACTTGATTTCTTGTTTTAACTTGATTAGAAGCAGTCACAATTTTATTTTTTTTCCACAAATCCACTAAATGTACTCATTCTTTGAGCAGAGTTCAGACACAGCCAAGTTGTAGAGTAGTAAAAAGGTATTAGTAAAAAGTTATATTTAACTTTATAATATTAGTATTATAAAGAGTTGTTCCTCATTTGACTACAGCAGTGAAGATTATTAAACTAAAAGTAATTGGTAAGCAAATTCACAGTAAGAATGCTGGAGGGAGGGAATCTAAATAGCTTTCCTGCCTTCCAGCCACCAGAACAAAAGCACATAACTCTCCAACAGCAATCCACTATTTCAGAGCCATCAAGATTTAAAAAAAAGAGAAAAAAATTTAAAAGAGGTTCTGTGAAGAAAACAGTTAATACCATCCAAAATTCATGCATTAATTTTTAACCATTTTGCTTTTGTGTTTTGAAGTTTCTGATTTCAAATTTAAATACAGATAAGGCAAACTCAAACCACATCCAGAAAATGAGCTTAATAAAATTATTATATCCCCAGCACAAGCTATCTTGTGTTTCAAAAGAAACACTCATGTCTAAGCTCCTTATATTGTAGGAATTTCCATTTAACAACAGAATGAAGTCCAGGATACCAGTTAGACAGGCATCACTAATAGCATGCCTCAGTAAATAGGCTTTAAAGTTACCAAAGTATCTGTCAGCATATATAAAGATTAATATACATGGCATATAAATATTAATACATTTCCTGCCTCTCATGCTCCAAGACTGCCAATAGAAATCAGTGGTAAATAAATTGTCCTATGAATAAAGGACAATATAAGTATCCCAAATAACTGTAATCTCTTTAGAGCCGAAAGCCTGCAAAACCGTGCAAGTAGTTCAGCTTGCACTGATTTGTCTGCTCCCACCACTACACTTGCTCAATAATAGTATCACGACCCAAGACACCTGATGCCCAAAGCAGCTAATATTTTTAAGGTTACAGATGAAACCATCTCAGATTCCTTATGCTATATTCTCAAAAAAACCCCAAACCTTATGGTGGCAGCATTTTAAATAGCATGGCAGTTTACTCGGACTAACTTTAGACCTTGAGGTAGCGAGGGAAAAAGCAGCCACAGTAAACAGTGATCCTTGAGCCATTCAAGCACAGTGCACCATCGATGCCCTACATAAAGCATAAGTCTTTCCCCCTGTTCCACCGGAATAAAATCTGACAACCTAACATCAGCTCAGCATTATTTGAGAAGAGGCCAGGCAGCGCTCTGTAGCGCAGTAGTTGAAAAACAGCATTCAACTAAACTGCAGAGTAAGGGAATGTGGAAAGCACTAAAGCAGCATTTGCCATGTCCCCTTCCTTTGTCTGCATCCATTTAAAACGGAGCTAGCAATGCCTCTGCACACATACTACATACATACATACTGCATTCAAACTCAAGAGAGACAAACAGTACTGGGGGATTGCAGCTCCATAGCAGCCACTGCTGTACCTGCTTTTCAACTCTTTTTGCTCCTGATCATCTGCATAGCATTCTTCTTTTCTTGAGCCTCCTTGTCCCCTCCAGAATCTCACCATTTGGCTAGCAGGCTCACTTCAAGTGTCACTTCTATTTGCATTTCTCCCAACGAACAGTTCTCGATGCTGTAAGGTCATTTGAATGCAGTCGTAACTTTGGCTCGGGCACAAGTTTCCTCGCCTGCTCTTGGCAGAGCAGCTGCACAAACTACCAAACTGAGTCAAAGAGAAAGGGTTACACTTCTCTTCAGTCCACTGCGTTAAAACCTTGATCTTTGGAGTGCATTTTACAATATCTACATACTTAACCATGCCCAAAATGTTTATTTTGAGCACACAGCAGTACACTATGCAAATATACTCTGGGCAGAATAGATTTGCTAGTATCTTTCCCCCTCAAACACTACATAGAAAGCATAAACAGGGAAATGTATACCATCATGAAAACACTACAAAATGTTTCCAGAGTCTTCACAAAAGTCGTAAGATTTATCTATAGAACAAAACAAAGCAGTACTTTAAACCTGTATACATTTCAGAAGACTAAGACTTTCTGCTGCGAGTCTTGAAACACTGACAGGAAAAGAGAGCTATGAGCTCATCTGGCAATCACTCAAGTACTCTCACAAACTAAACCCCATTTTTCTGAAATTATCTTCCAAAGGAAAGCCAGTCATGAACTTTGCCCTTCTCAAAATGGCATTTTTATGCAGTGCATGAGCTGGCACCTCAGCAAACTCTGAATTTAAAGAATTTGGAAAGAATTTCTCATTCCTGAAGAAAACTAATTGAGCAATTTCCTTTCTTAATTTCTCCTCTAAGACAAATCACAACAATTCCTCTCAGACAGCCTCCTGTCCTCTCACATTAATTGCAGCCACCTCTTCTTTCAGTAGCAATTCTCATTGTGGACTGATCCAACTCACAGTGTCAAAATAAAGGATGTGTAAAAACTGTCATCCAAGGCCAGTTCCTCACCAATGAGAAACTGTCGAATCTTTGTAGATCTGAAATATGACTCCCTTACTGCAAAACCTCTCCATAAACAAATACTGCTTCAGACAAAATAAAGGATAATGCAATTTTAAACACTTCTCATTTGATCTTGCTTATTAGAAGTTACCTTCTCATTCATGTCTAACTATGTAGATTTTTTTTAAAGTTAAATTGTAATTATTCAAACGGCTCACACATACATCAATAGTTATTTACAGCGCTTCCTACTGCATCAAGCTTTTGGATGCTAACAACTCAATTCTAATCAAAAGAAGATTCCTCATTTTGAACTACCATCTTACTATATGAATCCTTTGCACTTGTGCATGTTTCCAGATTGATACATTCAATCATCTTGTTACTCTTCAGTTCAAGACTGAGCATAACTGTATGCCTGGATAATGTCCAGCCCTTAAGATACGTAAACCATCATTTACTTTATCAGTGGAGCTGCAGATACTCCCAGGACCTTTTCACATCACAGTTTTCCTGCTTCACAACAGTCCTGACTCGTGATTTTACCATATTAAAGTTCAAGAACTGTTATGAGTATCAGGCTGTGATTACAGAAGCCTGAAATTCACCATATGGTGAACAGTGGATTCGATGAGGTGATTTACATTTGCAAATGTAACTCTATTCCCATGTGCACTTCTATACTTCATCTTAAGCTTGAACACAAACATCTGCAATAGAAGAAATTAAATTTGTGCCTGACAGTGAATTAACAAGATTTAAATGAATAACAAATGAAAATATTTCACATAGAACTTTTCTCTTAAAAAAATATTGTACCTGTCCTATTTCAAAGAAGACATCTTCCCATGTCCAAGTTCTCTGTATCACTTAGTTCCACTGTTTGGGAGATAATTTTTTTCCAGTACCATTGAAATTTAAAAGGCGGAGATACGGATAAATAAAGAAGTTTCCCTTTCTTCCTCAAGAGTGCAAAAGAGAAAAACAGGAGATAAACACAGCAGTAGGCCTTCAGCAACCAGTATCTTTTAAAGACAATCCAGAACTAACATTTGCAGCAACATGCAAATACAGCGCTTTAGTGTTCAGGGAATGGAATAAAATACTCTTTCAAAAGCTGAAATTTCAGAGAGAAAATGCTTCTTTCCCACAACATGCAAAGCTTAGAAGAAAGACTTCCTGTTCATAGCCTCTGTGTACAAGCTGGGATTTCCACAGATGTTTCCGTGATATTACAGCAAATAAAGTATCTTGTGAAAATCCATTTTTTATTTTCATTCTTTTTTCAGTTACAAAATTTACTTCTTCTGAGAATTAAGAATTTTTCAACCAATATTTTTCTTTTAGATTTCCCAGTGAGTCTATGTAATTGCCATCTTCCATCTGTCTTGTTCATGCATCTTTAGCAGCAGGAAGATTTGCTGACACTATAATCAAGAATGAACTGACACTAAGATTATTTATCCTGTGCCAGACTGTGTCACTGTAAAATATTCAGTGAGATAAATTGGGATTTAACTCTACAGCTGACTGGCTAGCAAATCTTGTACAGTTTTCCTTGGGTTTATTATTTGGCCAAGTTTATTCTAAAACACAAGTCATTGCTTTGTGTGCAAATGTGGATGTGACCTGCCAGATCAGAACACCTCAGACCTTCAAGGCATTCTAGTCCATTACACTTTAAATAATTATTTGTTAAATAAAGGAATCATCAACTATTCATCTGACTTCCACAGAGGAAAAGCAGTTTCTGTCAAAACCCTCTTGTCGAGCAGTACCTGTGTAAATTGTTACTCAACGAGCACACCCTTCTTTCTCTCCTTTTTTTTTTTTGTTAGATTTACAAAAACAAAAGGCATGTACAAATCCCAAAGCATATTTTACTCAAAATACTTGCAGCACGTGCAGAGAGATTTATTTCTCACAGAAGTACAATAAGCTCCTGAAGGATGGGAAGACAAAAAGACAACAATGAAAGGGAGTACAGCAAATGACAGATTTGGACACCCAAGTGGTACCCCAGATTGTGCAGAATATAAACATAGGATTTTTACAATCAATAAACCAACAGTTATTTGCTGCTATCTACACACAGATTTTTAATAAAGAGTCACCTTGTTGATCTCCAAAGCCTCAAGGTATTAACTGGATGTCTCCTGCCTACCTATTAAACATTATGCCACCACAGTGGAACAATCCAGTAGTGCATGACCTACATCATCTCACACTGCATATCCTCAAGACTGTCTGCTTCATGGGGGTACTGCAGAGGTATTTGCAGCAACTCAAGTCTACAGTCTGGCACATCTGTTCTTTGACAGTTTATTTGCTATCAGGAAAAACAACACATAAACCAATCAAAAAAACCATTAACCCTGATAATAAGTCTACATGCAAAGCACAAAATTTCTTTATTTCCTTTACTTGCAATGTGCTTCAACTCCATGTTTCTAAAATTTTTAAGTCCATAATATAACTTTTGCTAGCATCTTAGCTTAGTGGTGAGGCAAGCTCACTGTCTTTTTTAAAATAATCTAAAGAGAGTTTGGAGGAAGAGAGTAGCTTGTCTGTGCTAATAACCAGTGTGGTTTCACTAATGCAAGGTAACAAAAGTTTGCCCTTTGTAGCAACTGCTATTAGGCATGGTGGGTGTAAAGATCCCAAGTGAAGTGATGGACAGAGAAAGTTTACAGAGAAAACTGTGGATCATTTTTCCAGTGAAGAATATCCCCTACACCGCCCTTTCACACCCACAGAAGCAAATATGCATTCAATCCAAAATCCTTCCCCTGCCGCTTTTCTGAAAACTGTGTATGTAGGCAGGATAAATTATTATTCAGGACTAGAACACTGGGAATGTGTCTCAGCGTTTCAGATACCCAGGCACACTCAGTAAAAAGCAGGTTATTCTCTGAACAAATGGGCAGAGTAGTAGACTGCCTTAATATTAAAAGTATAAAATAAGTTATGCGGCTACTGTAGGAAATTTAAGCCACAAAACAAAGTTTAGAATTAATTTGGAAAGATCTAAGATCTTGCAAAAATAGGACTGAGCATTGTAACACAAGAACTGTTTCTACTTTCCTCCTCGTTTAATGCACATTCATGGTCTATTATTTAAAAAAGAAAAAAAATAAAAGCAATTCAACCTCAGAAATAAGAATAAAATAAAAGCAGCTTGTCCCTCACATAGTCCTTTTCTACCTTGGCAACCCAACAACACAAAAAACAAAATAACCATCACCCCCCAAACACACACACTGAAGAAAAACACCCAGGCCTTTTACCAATCTGCATAATATAGACCCTGAGGCCAGAAGTAGAAAGCAGCAGATTACAAAACATCACTCCATACATCAGTTTTGTACGGTACCCCTGTGGCAGGACCCATTGCATCTCCATCAACAAGTAACACAAAAAGGTCACACAGCTGAATTCACCTGCTCCAGACACCAGCAGGGGAAGTTTTACTGACTTAGTAATAAAACAAATCAAATAAAGAAACCCTGAAGTCTCTTCCTCACATCTGTCCTCCTCCTCTACACACAGTGCACTTACTACACAAGACAACAGTAGCTCTAAGTGTGTTTCCACATGACACTCCAAGTAAATAAGTGGTTTCCAGTTTGAATCAACTACTGTGGCTCATTCTTCACATTCAAAGATGGAAAGAACAAGTTCTTCCTTACTCTGTAGCATGGAAGTTTACTTCCTTTGGATTACATCAAACAACTTATGCTTTGGTTTTTACATACACCAGCATGAACAAAGCAGTGAGTTTACATCTGAAAGGAACCCTTTCATTCATTCAGTATTAATGTGAAAGGACAGAAGTAGAAGGCAAGCAATGATGCTTACTCAGTATATCTGAATGGAAATGGCTCTCAAGGAAAAGATGAAATTAGGACGCTTTAATGATTATTTATTAGAGAATTCAGCATATGTTTGATAAGACTTACACAGGTGCCCATGCCAGGGATCTGCAGGGACTGGCTGAGGAACAGCAATCAGAGCCAGGTAGAGCCAGGCTGTGGTAGAGGCAGCAGCTGCAGAAGGCAGCAGCAGACATAGGGTACATCTGCTTCTATCCACACGGGAGCCTGCGCTTCCAGATGGCAAACAGGTACTAAGGACTGAATGGCTTTTTTCTGAAATCAGTTTAAAGACAGTCAGCCAGCACAAACTGAATAGACTGTCAGATGGTTGTAAGTAAGAACTGGTTTGGTGTCATCCTGATTATGGTAAAAACCCCCCAAAACAGTGTCAGGGGGTTACTAGTAGAAAAACAGACTACATATGCTATCCCTCCCTCAGGCCCAAATTCCCTCTGCCTCCAAATAATTTATCAAATACTGCTTGTAACTATTAAAACCAAAACATTTCAGAATAGATACCAGACTAAAAGTAAAGACAGATATTCAATATTTATTCTCTCACACATAATTACACAAGAAGTTAAGATAAGCGTGCTTCGAGGGGAATAGGTAGCAACTGAATGCTCATGTAAGTTGTGTGTATTTTAACATCACTGGAGACAATCTCAGACTAAAGGAAAATCTAAATTTATGTTATGACCAACTGCTTAAGTTGAAACTTTTTCGTTAGCTGGGACTCAAACACAAAGCCCCCACCAAGAAAAGTAGCCCTATCAGTGAGGCAAGCTAAGCTAAATTACTTATACGCCAACAATCCTATCTAACCATGCACACCAACAGAACATCTAATCTCTCCATTTGACAGACCAGTGCTGTGTCCACATATGGCACCATTTAATTATGAATTGGATTGCTGAAACAGAATAGGACAGTTAACTTACTGCTGTTTAATGAGCACGCTCTTGTTAGTTGTGAATACATTCACTGTACTCATTAAATCAGGAGGCACTGGAGTTCTGACTACATCATTAAAAGGATCCAGGAACGCTGCTGCTTTGTTCAGCCTAACTACATGCTCTGCTTGACAGTTGGAGAATGAGCAAGAAATGTAAGCCCCTTCCTGTTGGGCCAGCAGATCTAATTTTAAACCTAGAGGAGGAGGAGAGTGGGAGATCTGCTTCTTCAGGGCTTCACCCAGTTAGAACACAGGTAAGTTTCTCTTTTTATTGCTGACTCAAAGCAATAACATGCTCAATACTGTAAGATATCAACAGAAACAAGTGTCAACCTTAGAGGGGGATATTAAAAAAATTACAGCACATCCTTAATCCACCCAAGGAGCAAAAGTGTGCATTAACTTAACACCCTGTCAATCGGTAAAATGAAAAAACCCTTCATAAAACAAATACAGGGGTGTCCCTAACATGGAAGTTCCTGCATTACTTAAAATATACTGATTAAGGCTGAAGAGTGAGTGAAATTGGCTAGTAGGCTCCTGGATATTCACAGAGGAGAGATTTAAAACATATGTTCAGTGAGAGGATAAGCTTTTCATCTGTCACGGGTTGATCCATCTACCCACAAAGATACACACCCACATGAGAATCTGCGTGTCTAAAGCACTCTAGGGTTACAGAGTAATTAAAACCTAACTGGCAACTGTTTAGCCTGAACCCATTGCATGTAAGCGTTTTCTGCCAAAAGAGGCATATGAACCAGCATCACTGACAGCAACACTGGAGTTGCAGAGAAACCTGGAAGTTAAGATTTAACAAACAAAACTGCTTCCTTTACCACATCCCTGTGACGGAAAAATGCATTTCTGAAACATGTTTATAGCAAATCTTCTTCTCTGCTCCTACCTCATGCACAACAAATTGGACAAGTTGCCAAAGTTCAGAACTGGGAGGTGAGCTGACTGGGGTTTAACGCTCTTAGTGCAAGACTCAATCATTTTAATCCAGGCAATTATTTTCCAGTCAGAAAGTTGTTGATACTGTAAGAAGCTATACAAATACTGGATTCTAGTCAAACAAGAACTGCCACCTTTGAAGGAAAGTGTAACACCATAAGCACACTTACCACAGTCTCCTCCCATCATGCAGACACAGCAGTTCACCTATTACCTGTGAAAAACATGTTCTAACCAGTCATGTCAGCACATTAGGACTTCACTTGCTCCAAGCTTTCAGAGCAAGCCCCTGCAGTTCATCAAGCTGATTTTCCCAGTTTTGCCAACAAAATAATCTTCAGGAAAAAAAAAATAATCTTTCTGATTAGGCAGTCAGGCTTAATGCAATGTGCCGTGCCTAATCCTCTTAAATTTTCCCTGGGTCCTGCACTGTAATGTCAGTAACACAAGAGGCACCGTTCTTTTCATGAGAGCTATGTGACTGTGTGGACTGTCACAATCTTATTCGAGTAGTAACTGCCTCAATGCTATCAATGCAAGTATCCAACAGCCAGGTTTCACTGCAAAGCACCTTACATTGGGTACAGGCACCCCACAGCACTTTCAAATCATAGAATGGTTCAGGTGGGAAAGGACCTTAAAACATCTAGTCCAACCTCCCTGCCATGGGCAAGGACACCTCCCACTAGACCAAGTTGCCCAAAGCCCCATCCAGCCCGGCCTTGAACATTTCCAGGGAGGAGCATCCACCACCTCGCTAAGTAACCTGTGCCACTGTCTCACCACTCTCACAGTAAAGAATTTCTTCCTAATATCTAGTCTAAATCTACCCTCTTTCAGTCTAAAACCATTCCCCCCCTTCTATTGCTACCTGCCCTTGTAAAAAGTCCCTCCCCAGCTTTCCTACAGGACCCCTTCGGGAACTGAAAGGCCGCAATAAGGTTCCCCTGGAGCCTTCTCTTCTCCAGACTGAACAGCCCCAACTGTCTCAGCTGGTCCTCGTAGGGGAGGTGCTCCAGCCCTCTGATCATCTTCGTGGCCCTCCTCTGGACCCGCTCCAACAGCTCCATGTCCTTCCTACATTGGATCTAGACGCAGTACTCCAGGTGGGGTCTCACAAGAGCAGAGGGGCAGAATCACCTCCCTCGCTCTACTGGTCACACTTCTCTCAGTTTCCCCTTGATTCTTCCTTGCCACATTGTCGGCTCATGTTGAGTTTTTCATCAACTGACACCCCCAACTCCTTCTCCTCAGGGCTGTTCTCGAGCCATTCTCTGCTCAGCCTGTATTTGTGCTTCGGATTGCCCCTACCCAGGTGCAGGACCTTGTACTTGGCCTTGTTGAACTTCATGAAGTTCACCTGGACCCACCACTCCAGCTTGTCCAGGTCCCCCTGGATGGCATCCCTTCCTTCCAACATGTCAACTGCAACACCCAGCTTGGTGTCATCCACAAACTTGCTGAGGGTGCACTCAATCCCGCTGTCAATATCATTAAAGAGCACTGCTCCCAGTGCAGACCCTTGAGGGACACCAAATGACCAGGTATAAGCTGTAAAACAGCACTCATCCACATGAGCCACCAAAGACTTCTAGGATCACATCCCATGGGTCTCCACACCACAGCAAATGGAGGCGCTTGGTTCTTTCACACTGTATTGTGGGAACAGCCTGAAGAACTACGTGGGTCTCCAACGGTTTAAAACAACACCATTACTAGAAATTAGAAAGGTTAACAGTTCGGGGATGAGGAAATCAAAAGAGGGAGTCACATTCAGACTAGATCTAGAGATGTGCGGGTCCTAGCACTTCATTAAAATCCCAGTTTACTGACTTAAAAAGAAAAAAAAACCCACAAAAAAACATCCACACAAAAAACCCTTTAGGTCACCACCACTGGTTTTTTTGGTGTGAGATAATGCAGAAAACGAGTATTTAGATTTTGTGGTCAATTTTATGGTCTGTACCTGTACCATCCAGAAACACAGAAAATACACAGGAAAAGCATGAGAGCCCCAATCAGAACTGCTTGCTAGATTGTTTATTTATGGGTACCGTTCTCTTTAATCACACTAAAAAGCTCTGTATAAGAGAGCTATCTGATTACAGTTAAGAAGCTGAGAGATGGACATACAAAACCAAAAATTTATCAAGTGTTTTATTTCCTTCCCTTTAGGTTTAACAGAGGGCAACTCATGCAGCATCTCAGCTGGTTTAGCTCAAAAAACACAACACACTTTAATGACAGAAAGGAAAAGATGATGCATGGGGAATTGTTTAAACATTTGTTGTTCTGCTTAGCAACAACGTACTTACATGGTTAAAAAACCCATAACACAAGAAATACAGAGAGATACTTGTTACCAATTTTAAATAGCGCACATTCTTCAGCTCCTCATGTAGCTTTGGTTTGCCATTTAGTCAGTCTTGCATATTCCTGGTAGATACCTCCCTTTTGCATTTTGTACAACAAAAGCATATCAGAAGTCCACAGAATACTAAGCAGTTTTTACATATGTGTGTATATATATTTTTTGAGGATATTTAAACTGGTTAACTGACTTCGGGGGGGGGGGACGGGGGACGGACGACACGACACACAAATTACACTTTCAAAACAAGACAAACATACTCTTTTCCTCCTATGACAAAAAGGAAAAAACCCCATGCTTTACTCCCTGTTATATGCTATATCACCATTATAGAACACAGTCGTTCTGTTCAGATTTTAATCACTACATTAATACCTCTCTGCTCTGTGTGTATTACATCTCATCTTATGTCTCATCACATACATTCAAAATCTTTGCAGGAACAGCTTTACATTTTATGCATACCCAAAAAGTAATACAAGGGCTCCTTCTAAATCACAGTGTCAAAGAAAATAGAAAACAAACACATGAATGGCAGAACATGTGCACCTACAGACTTGAGTGCTGGATAGCCCCCCAAGTCCTACTTCCCAAACAAAGCACTTGCATTTATTCTCACGTGATCACTTTTTTCACTTTTCTGTTTCCAATACTTCAGACTGGTTTTTGATACATGCAAGTTAACATACAGTAACTTGACTAACTGTATGGGAGGGGAAAAAAAAGGAAAAAATATGTTGCATGGAAAAACAATTTGTCAGACATTTCTTTTTCCATGTACTCCACTGCACCATATGTGGGGGCTGGAAGAGAGCCTAAGAACATCTGCCACCGACTTTAAAACCCCTAATAATAGCACAGCTGGTGTCCCCAGCCTAATGACCTCAGCACACACTCATGTGACCACTCCCAACCCTGGCCCCCAACCCAGGCAAAGCAGAGAGACACTGGGAGGTTGGGCACATTCATTCATTCGCAACTTGATTTGCATTTCGCAAAAGAACCAACCCAAAAGCAAGTTGAAATGCTTACATTTCAAGTAGTTCAACAGTCACTGTTTCCATAAGATTTTCCCATGCTCCTCTCATTAAATTCCAGTTTAGCAGAGCACTCCCTATTCCACAAAGCAAAGCTACTCAAGAAAATAACTGCAAGTTTCAGTGATCCAGGGCTAGAAACTTAAAATGTTTTACCTGCACTTAACTGTATTATAGAGCTGTTGGTTTGTCTTTTTTCCTGCTAAACTCATGGACTATCTGCCACTCTTATCCACTTAGTCTACTTACAAATAAATGTTTCTATTCACTTTCTTTTAAACATGCTCAAAAGCTGGTTTATAGAGGAGAAAACCTTTACTTCAAAGAGGAAAAAAAAGAAAGCAGAAGAGCAAGGAACTCAGGAAATATAACTAAGTTTTAGCTCACACAGAGTCAGCATTGGGCATTAACAGGTATTTGTCATACTGATGTTGTATAGAAACCTCTGCAATTTCCCATTCCCAAAGGATGTGGCTAGCAAAACAGTATGACTGACTCTCATTCTTTGTGGGAATAAAGAATGTTTGGGTGGGGGTGAGGTGCCTGCAACTTCATTACACTCCAGTCCACCCTCTGTCCTCTTTCATCCACAGAAAAATGTGGATAGCTTCCAGCAGGCAACAGGCATGAGTTCAGGTTATTATTTAATATAATGTGTGCAGATGCACCTATGGAAGGCTTGACCTGACCTAGTAACTCCCAGTCTCTGGTGCAGACAGGAGAGGCAAGCACTCCCCAGCCCAGTTTAGTCACTGGCAAGGCATGAAGGGGTGACTACTTGAGCAAATTACTGTATCCACAGCAACAACAGACTAAATTCTGAGCTCCAAATTCCAGTAACAACCCATTTAATCAGCCTACTATAAAACACCAATATGTGACACTAACATCCTCATCAAAGAATGTTTTCATTCTCGTTGCCCATGAGGGAGAGAGGGGACAAAAACCCAAAAGCAGATAAAGACAACACTTTGTAAATTCCCACACTGTCCAACAATGTTGGCCCACATTAAAATAAGAGCCATTTAGCAGATAATCTTTCTTAATTTGCACCACATCAATGAACAACAAAGAGAAAAAGAAGAGAAAGTAGGGAGCAAGTTACTTTTCAGTTTCATATAAAAGCACTGGTGTCTGAGAAAGGCTAATGGACAAGATCAGCCCAGTTACAGTAATCAATTTAGCTGTGACAAACACTATCGCAGTCATGCATTAGTTATATGCCTTACTCCTCTGCTAGCCCTCTCTGATCTGTAATTTCTCTTAGAGCTGTAAAGATCAAAATACATTTCAGGTAGCATTTTTTTTCCAAGTCTCACAATTAGGCTCTTGAACTATATACATGCTCCTATTTCTGACTTCACTATAAAAGAAAAAGGTGTATTTTAAGAAGCTAAGCAAACTATCCCACTTTTTCTACCAAAACCTAAACATTAGCAAGAACTAGGTCAAAAGAGAAACAAAAACCTGAAGCAAAACAGCATCTATAGAAAGATATATGGCCTCAAACAGCATCAGTTTGATAATGAATTCTTAATACCAAAAATTGTACAGCACAGTGCAGAAGGCTGCATGTATAAGGTCATGCTGCAGGTCGCTGACAGTGCAAATAAGGCATTCCCACCTTAAACTGCAACTGCGGAGCTAAGGAGGCATTGGCAGCAACAGCTGTCACAAGTGTTGACCATGGCTGGGGCAAAGATCTGGGCTGGCATCAATAGCGAATTACACTGCTTTTTAAAAATACATCTGACATCAGACACATTAAAGAAGCCTTCTGTTGCTGTGCTGTTGCTTGTGTAACAGATACAGCAACTACAAATAAGACACATGATGCCCTTCAACTTGGCAGAAAGACTGTCGTTCACAAAACACACACCTCTGAGAAGCACAATGTGCAGAACTAACAAAGTTCTCCTGCGCAAGTCAGCTCTCAACAGCTGGCTCCGAATGGGCACATCAATACTATTGTATCCAGATGTTTCCTCACTTGTTACAGGCCCAAACTCTTTTCCCCCTTCTCTCTGGTGCCACATGCTGTAGCTACAAGTCTCATGTGACACAAAGCAGGTAGAGACAAGGAGTCCTTCTAAGTGGGTTAGTACTTCCACGCTTCAAAGAGACAGTCAGTCCCCATCCACCTACGTTGCAGCTACCCTGCACTGCAGTTTTGCTATTTCATCCAATAAAACAGTATCTGTGTACAATTTGCAAGTGCTCAGCCTTACTCTACTTACAAGATCACGCTATTAATCAGGAAGAGGCCAGGAATCTTACCCTGCATGTGTTCTAGCCCATCTGCATGCTATGTCCTTCCTCTCACTGATTTGCAATTTATCCAGAAAAGAGTTTTCCCTTCCTGAGTACTTCAACATGTGCCTTATTAAGCAGCTGTCCTGTTTGAACTTGTATTTTGCTGTTCAGGAAACCACCAGCTGGGGTGCAAGACGAATGAGTACATTGGACAACAAAGACAGACACAATACAAACATTGTATAACTGCAAAGTACAGTCATTGATAGACACAGCTACCACAACCTGTAATAATTCCTGCTTGGCTCCATTCCCGTATGTCTCTGACAGTACTGCTGCAACACAGTCTGCAGAAGATTGGGCGTGGATGGGAGAGATATTTCAACATTATAAACTAAAAACAAAGCTCAGAAATAACATCAGATAACAGCTGTGCAGCCACAGAGTGGCCTAGAGACCTTCCAAACCACAATTAAGCTTCATTAACAAGACAGTCCCCTACCCTGCATCATCTTAATATTCAGAGTTACAGCTTGATTCACACCAGCTGAGCACTTTTATATAAAGAGGTGATAGGCTTCAGTGAAAGCCACTCAGCTAAACTTAGCTCAAAGAAACAAACTCTAGAAGCACACACCATGGAGTAATCAGCTATTTCACCATGTCTCAATCTTGTGTCAGTTGATATCCTCCTGTCTTGAATAAATATCAAGGCAATAATTAACACAAGTGCATAGCATACTCATATTATTTCAACTACATACTGATTTTTCAGTTGGGCATGCTCTGTAGACAAGAGGCAAAACTTTGACAAAATACACAAGGCAGCATCACTATGCACAGTTGCATTTACCAGCACTGAGCTGAGAAAAGTTACCAGCCTCACCCTGCCCTCCCATGCTTACACCATCTCCCAAGCAAACTCCCCAACTGCAAACCCACCCTTCTAGGTGCAAACAGGAACTGGTCCAAAGACAGTGTCGGTGCTGCCAAGAAAGATATTAGCTCCTTTTTGTGTCTTCTTCTCATTTAGGCTGCACACGTATCTAACCACAAAGTATTATACCCCACAGCACAATGAGAAAGTGGAAGCATCAGTGTGTAAGTATTACAACAGCCTTTTGTGAGTGCAGGAGACAGTTGTTTCACGCTCTCATTCGCTTTGTGATCATGTAGAAGCACGCAACTACAAAAACTCCATACAGAGTACAACAAACATATGCTGGGCAGAGCTCACGTCAGCGGAGATCTCTTAACCTGAAGGTCATGTTGTCAGCACTGCAAATTTGGAAGCAGTAGCTGACATTTTGACACGGTCCATACATTGCAGCACGCAAGATCCGAGAGGCTGCAATTCAGAGACACATTTGAGGTGTCAAGGATTCCAGACTCTTCTACCACCACAGCTGATACAATGTATATACCAACCACATTCAGTCAGGTGTACTACTGTATCTAACAACAGTAATTTGGGCTTCTTTTCTGATTTGTTTTTTAATTAAAAAGTAGAGAAGCCCCTAGGTCAATACAAACTCTCAAAACAAAGTTTTAGCCATCTGGGACCAAATATAGTGTTTTGTACTGACATGGAACCTTCCAAATGTTACTCCCTTTCCCCCAAAACACACCCACTCACCCTATAACTAGATTCCTTTCTCCTTCTTCACCTTTTTCACTTCAGGCACACTAAGGGTGATGTTCACACAAAAAGCAGTAAGTAACAACCTGTTTAATCGTTGTGATTCAAGTCTGGTTTTGCTGCTCTAGAGCGGAAATAGTAAACCACATTGAAGACGGACTCATTTTGTTGGCTTCTGCAATTATTTCCCAAAAGAGCAAAGATAACTCTCAAGACAAAAACCAAACCAAAACAAAAACATAAAAAATCCAACCCCACACACACACACAAAAAAACAAAACCAAAAACACAAAAACAACCAACCAAACCAGCCCTTTAACATCAGTAATCCACAACCTCACCATTTGGTCTTTACTCAAAGAACCATTCCTGAGTTCCAGGGCCATATTCTTCTTCCCGTAATTGATAGGCACTTACAGCTGCAAGTATCAGTTTCCGATTTCTATTAAAATCTATTCTCCAAGAGGTGAGTGATTCCACTTGTTCAGAAACGCCCTCTTTTCAGATCAGTTTTAACAGGCATTTCATGAAGTTTTTGTTAGACATGGAATACAGTTTAGTTAGCACCACTTCTTCTGGCCAACACAGCCATCTCTGGGGCTTACTATAGAAACTGGCATACAGCATAAGTTTTCCTAGACAACAACTTCCCAGTATCTTCTGTGAAAAGACACTTTTAAAAGAAACTTATAAAACAATTATTTCCATTTTGGAGTTTTGTTGTTTGATTTTTAAGAGCTAAATCTTAAATAAGACCTACACTTGCATTTTATCAGTTCCACCTAACCTTGTTTGTTAATTTCTCTTTCAAAGGCCACTGTGTAACTAGCTGCTACCAAGAACTTTACAAACCATTAACTGACTCCCTGTAAAGAAATGCAGATTGCCAGTTTCTCTCTTTGAGCTCTTAACTGAGAAGAGAATGAAAAATCTATAATACCTGACATACAAAAAGCCAGAGAAACAGACTGGTTAAATAAAAGGAGAAAAAAAAAAGCAAGGAGAAAAGTAAGGAAGATTAGCCAAAATGTCAGAATTCATAAAAGTCTTTAGTGCCCTTTAAGACTATCCAATGCCTTAATATTCTGAGATCAGAATATTTTGACTTCAAACTCCTTAGAATTCTTCAGTGATAACTGGCAATACCATTGAACAATAATACAGTGTTCAAAACAGTCCCTCTCAAAGTCTATTGTTTAGCTTCACATACACTCAATTCCAAGTTGCCACACAGCTGTATTAGAAGTTTTCTATCATAAACAAACAACAGTTTCCATTTAGAGCCATCATGAACCACCAACTCCCATTCCAAAGAGAAACAAATTACCTGTTGCAGGATTCACATCAGAGCCAGAACAGGCTGAAGTCCTGTAATTTCATGCCTTCCCAATTTCTGTAGGTCGAAATAAGTATTCTATAGCTGCTCAGTCTAAGAGTTCACTAAATAAATACTAATTTAAAATAAAAAAAACACAAAACAAAACAACTTTTATTGCCCACATTATAACTGCTTGCTTATCTTATCTTTTCCAGAGAAAGGTCTGAGGAACAAAGGAGAACGCAGTATTACATCTGCTATAACAAGTCATGTTATAAGCTGATCATTTTCCTGACTATGTAGCCCCTCCTATTTCCTCTTACTCATTTCTCCTGCTACAGTGTCATGTATCTTTATCTTCAAGTTATCCCCGCTGGTCATAGGATCAAAACAATAGGCTTGCTGCTAGGTGCAGTTAGTAATTTCCTCTCAGCCTTCTTGACAAGGTAATTAGTGCTAATTTACCATATCAGACAACACAAATGGGACAGAGTATTCAATTTTCCCCTTCAATTCTGCTAACCAAGATTACCAAGTAATGTTTCCTGCTTTATTAAAAAGCAAACAAACAAAAACAAAACAATACTCCCACACAACTTGCAAATGATAAAATTTTGATAACATTAACTCTCATTTTTAAAGTGAGCCATATAACTTAATGCACATGTTAAATAGAAGGTGTGGCGTTATAAACCTAAAGCAAACTAAAAACTAATTGGTCCTGCCTGCACACTCCTACCTTGCCTTTGTGTCATGTCCAGCATTTCTCTAACTCCCCGAGAAACACAAACTGGTAAAAAAATAAAACCAAAGAAATAAAACTCATTTTTCAAAATATGTTTCTCCAATTTGCCTTCCTGGCTTATTTCCCCACTGAGTAACAGTCACCCTGAAAGATGTGTGGACAAAGCAGTACAACACATAGCCGGTGACCAAGTAGGACTATTCTCATTAGAGATGGCAGACCATGAGACGAGGCTAATCTGGCTGCAAAAGCACAGCTGTCAGGCACATGCCTTCCAGTCATCTCTAGCTAATATTAGTGTAGGCTGTCCTGAAAGCACACCCTCACCCTACCACACGCTTACCCTGCAGCCATTTCTTCCCATCGCTCCTTTTTCCTCATAGAGACACTGGTGCTTGCACCACTCCAGTCAATGCAATCAGGAACGCAATCAGGTTGAGAGGCTAAGCCAAGGGGATGATGGAGGCAGGACAGGAGAGAACACACAAAAAGTGGGGTCGTTTTCCCACTAGATCACCTCTCTGAGCTGGGCCACTGCATGCTCACACAAGAAGGAGTGCATGAGGGAGGGGTGAGGATGGGGATGGAAAGCTGCCCTTTTCTGCAGCTTTGGTGGCTTATCAGGAAACCACTTTTTTTTAAAAGGGTCAAACCACTAAACCAAGGCACTCTGTTGGCTTTACTTGTGCCATGGTCAATTTTGTATTCAGGAAAGCTGCATTTTTGTGAAGATTTCAACAGTCAAGTTGGTGGGAACAAAGTTGGTAAGCCACTCAGGTTTAGTTTTTGGCCAGCACTGCTATGCAGGTTGCCATAGGGATCAAGGTCTTCAGCAACTCTGAGTTACCCAGGTGCAGAAGCTAGGAGAAGCAAAAGCCAAGACAGGTGACCTAAGCTGGCCAGCAGAAGCATTCCACACCATAAACATCACAGTCACTATAAATTGGGGTATTTGCTGGGGACAGAACTCTTTCCTCAACAGTCACCATCCCTGGAGGGTCACATAAAACATTCTGCTACCAAGACCTACTGCCACCCTTACTGTGACCATTGTGCTCTCGCTGGAGCTGTGGCGCTTACAGTGTTTGTCACCTAGCATTCACTGCTGGGAGTGGGCAGCTCACGACCACTATATGGGCTGAGTATAACTTCGTATATTTTATATTAATATTGATAATAATAAAAGAATAAGAAGAACTGAAAATTAACTCTGTTTTCATTTCGACCCACAGGTCTCTTTTCCTTTTCCCAATTCTCTTCCTCGGGTGGGGAAGGTTCATCAGGTGATAGAACTGCCTAACTGAAGACAACTTGCCACCCTGTTTTAGGCAGTCACTTCCCAACTATTATGTGCAGCTTTGAGGATATCCAAATATTCACTGCCACAAGGACAGCAATCCTTGGCGTTACTGAAATCATCAATATCTCCATTAACTGCTGTGTGTGCTTACAGATGGCACCACAGGACTGAGGGAAACCACTGGGTGAGCTCCCACAGCCAGACTTTACAGAACATACCCAAGCACTAACCCAAGGCTTGACAGCAGTGGCCTCTTCTGCAGATACAGAGAGATGCAGTTTAAGTTTTGGTTTACTTAGATCAATTCTATAGCCACATGAAACTGAAGCTGAGAAACTGACTCGAAACTGAAGAGCCAAGAGACACTTTAGTTCTTGTTGAATCCACACCTGCAGCTGTGCTAGATCTACAAATCCAAGCAATAGTCTCCTTAGTCAGTCAGTAGAAAGGAAGCACATCCACAGTGCAGTGGCATCAATCTGACAGCTCCACCAGGTTTGAGAAGCTTTTCATTAGAGTTAGGCATCTACCGTGAACTGTTAATTCTATGGTTAGTCCTTTTGAACTACACTTGGTTGTGATCTTTGCCTCTACAGACAAACACCCCTAGCTTTAATACATTGCTCTCTCCAAAAAAGCAGTTACCCAAATTTCAGCATTTTTAAAAAAGAAAGCAATACTCCCATGAACAAAACAAAAAACATTCCTCTCTAGACATTTCAAGTCACAAATCTTTTTCCCTCTATGCAGTGTATTGGTACAGTAGGAATTAATAACAAAACTTTCCATTTCACTTCCTTCGTGTCAACATAAAGTGGGTATCCTCTGAAAGTCAATAAACAGTACAAAATGGGTGCAGTGTTTACTTTGGGGGGGTGGGGGTGTGGTCAGTAAGTCAGGCTCAAGAAGCTCTGAGACTGACTCACCTCAGTCATTAATGAGCAAAGCGAGATGGCACAGCATCTTGGATGCACTGTATTCGCAGCTTGTGAAAATACCAGATTCCTATTGTGAACACCAATCTTTTTTATAGCAACACACCATGGTTAGCTTAACAGTCCATCAGTTTTACTGAGGGCAAAAAGAACACAGAAAATTCACTAAAATCATTATCATCATTGTAGCACCATCTTATCCCATATAACCTGGCTGCCAGACATATATTTAAGCCTTTTGTAAAATGCACTCAAATCACTTGAACAAATCATACACTCTTCAATCATACACAGAGAAAGGAGAGTCTTCTGGCCCAGCTGGAGTTTTTCTGTTGTAGGAGAATTAGTAATGTACACTATCAACCTTAGTTCTGTAAATAAAAAGACAGGTGTAGCACTCGTGTCTACTGAAGAGGCTGCTTGGTTCAGATACGCTACCCTGTCAGGTCCTAAACAGTGAATACGACAAAGAGTGTGCCAATCCCCTGATCCCAAGAGACTGATAAAGTTGTAACAGAGATTGACAAGAACTAGATTTAATTCTAGTACTGGCATGAATTCCTGAATTACCTCAGACAAAGGTTTTGATCTTGCTGACCTCCTTGATCCTGTACAAAGTGAAAGAAGTTTGATTTTTGAGACTCCTGAGTGCTTAAACAAACTCAGTTCAACAGAACTTTACAATGAATGTTTTGTAGCTTTTGCAATGTAAAAGGGCAAAGCATTAAGAAAGTTGCATTTGTCTGAGGTACAATAGTTCCTAAATGAAATCTCATTTAGTAGATAAAAGTAGTACAAGTGGCTGTCACAGAGGACAAAAAGTTATCTACAGAAAAATGACACCATAATGTACATCCAATAGTAGGACAGTACAGACCACTTTGGACTTTGGGACAAGATTGTATCCTGCCAGATACATGCAGTATCTGACCTTTCTAAGTCTTTTCATTCTAAAGGCATTGAATGTTTTGCAAAATAAGGCTTTTGAGAAAGCCATTATGGAGTAAAATTCTAGGCAACAAATATAAGAGTAATCAAAGGTTACAAACATTTCAGACAATCAGAAGAAGCACTTTCAGTTGAGATTGCTCTATATTGTAAATTTATGGCTCTTGGGTCAGCCACAAGTCCTTGGGTCAAACTGTAACACACTTACCTAGCACTGGACAAGATTACATAACCCTCACAAAATACAGCCATAAAAGCACTGATCTTGCTATGACCTTCAGACACGCAGGTTTGCAGAATTCATTACAGGACCAAAGCCTCAAAGAAGGTAATGTTTTTGGTAAACACTGATCTCCACCCCCTCCATAAATTCCTGGAAGTGATCATTACTGTACTATTACTACAACAAAAAGAAGTCTACCATTCCTTTCTGGAATCAGTGCCATAATTCACCAGTGCTGAGTAGAGAGGAAGGATCACCTCGCTCATCTAGTTTCCCACCTGTCTTCCCATAACTCATGCAGAGTCCTGAATTGCATTAAATCAAATTCCAGTATGACATTACCAGCATCTGCCTTTAAAAAGGAGAATAAATTATGTGAACATACAATATAGAATTGCACTGATTGGTTCCAAATAATCAACTAATCGCCTCAGAGGTGCATGTAATGATTCCAGTGTATCCACAGTTTTCATTCTTCCCCTCTAGGCTATCAATGTTTCCACCACATGAAGATTTTCCTAACCTTTGGTTTCTATTAAAAGATGGAACAAATCAACTCTGCAGTATTTTAAACTTTATTGAAAACTAATGATAAGCAGTTTTTCCATTATTCATTTGAAGCACTGGATTACTACACAGGGGGGTGGGGAGGGGTGGTTTTCTTATGTTTTTCCTTTAACATTTGTAAGACAGGTGGAAAACCAGATGAGCGAGGAGGCCACATCTGGGTTATTGTGTCCCCTCAGTGCAGGAGAGACATGGATATACTGGAGAGAGTCCAGCGAATGCTGCTAACACAACGAAGGGAGACCAGAACATCCCTCTTGGAAAGAAAAGCTGAGAGAGCTGGGATGCTTTAGCCTGGAGAAGTGAAGGCTTAGGGGGATCTCATCAATAGGTACGAGTACCTGAAGGGAGGGCACAGAGGACAGAGCCAGGGTCTTTCCAGTTGTTTCCAGTAATAGGATCAGAGTTGATGGGCACAAATCAAAACAAGGCACGTTTCCTCTAAATATAAGGAAACACTTTTTCATTGTGAGGCTGAGCAAGCACTGGCACATACTGTCCAGGGAGGTGATGGAGTCTCCCTCCTTGGAGACAGAGGATGTCTGGACATGGTCCTGGGCATTGGTTGTAGGCAACCCTGCTTGACCAGGGAGATTTGGCCAGATGACTTCCAGAAACTTCTTCCAATCTCAACCACGCTGGGATCCACCAAACACAAAGTGGCACACTTTCCACTATCTTCACACAGGACCATAAAGTTGACTTTGTTCTTTTACAACACATTATCTGCAAAATCCCAGAAATACAAGCTCTTAATCACTTTGTGTTTCTCCTCTTTGCACTTTCCCTCTACACCAGTCATTTTCATCCTGGTGTTCAATGATTTCCTTAAATGGTCTGCAAGAAGACTCTAAGGAAATAACTTTTACATTACTTTACTTTAAGACTTAAAGGTATGCGCAGACCTCCTGCAAAGTTACAAGAGATTCACAAATTAAAAGCAGTAGCAAACTAAAACAAAAAATAGTCTTAAGAAAACCTCTTCTACTTTCCAAACCCTTTAGAACAACATGCCATATGAGGAGAGTTTTAAAAATAACTAACAAAAAACCCAAACAAAACGCCAAACCAAACAAAAACACCCAAATCAAACAAACCAACCAACCAACCAACAACCCCCATGAGGCCTATTTCACTAGAAAAGCAACATTTAAGGAAAAACACCTGGATCATTTTTCCCCAGAGTTATTACAAACACATACAGAAGTCTTAACTCGGATCAAAAACACTTCAGGGTGGAGCCATAAACTCATAGTCTTGATAATCAAACTGCATCACCTAGTTGTTCTTTCTGGTCTTATGGTCTATGAAGACTAACATTTAACTGATGATGTTTCAAAACCTAAGGAAAAAACGAAAAGCTCTGCTGCTTTTCTATGTGCTTTAAAGAGGGAAAAACTTCCCAAAGAAGTCTGAAAGAACAAATAAATGAAGAAGGCAAAAGGAAAACAGTCTTTTTTTTTTTTTTTTTAGGTTAGGTCATATTACTATATAAATCTAAAATCATACTGCTTTATGCATTAAGTTTTGAGGATTGCATTATTTACAATGGCGACTATAATTTCTGGGCATCCTGCTCAATAAAGAACACTCAGAAATGCAGACTGAACTGACAATTAGCAAAATGAAAATATTCAAATTTATTCTTAAGTATATTCTCATTCTGTATCATAAACCACAATGCCTGTGTACAGCCTATGAACACCTTCTACTCTGTATTATTCTTCTGTTCATACAATTGCTGGGAGTCAAGAATATTCCATAAATACACAGATACATAGCAAGTTATTGTGAGCGTTGGCATTAGCATCTCATCTCCCAGCACGCAACCGCTATCGGTTTTACCAGAGCTCAGTGTATCAGTTTTCAAAATCAGCTTATACTCACTGAAGACTTTCCCTCCTGATACCAAAGCCTCAGCGACTTACTCCTATTGCTTCTTTTGCCTCACTGCTCAGCTGCCCAGAGGACAATCAGATTGAAAATTAACCTTAAAAACAGTTCTCTGTTAAGTCATGGAGTAAATTTCCAGCACCATAATACAGGAGAGGATAGGAGAGGGAATACACAGACAGGGAAAAATGTGCTCTGCTGGGCAGCACCATGGTCTTATCAAAAACAAGCCAAAAAATGAAACTTCACAAGAGCTTTTAAACCATGCTCTTCTCACATTTCCTTCCTTCTTTCTATTTCTCTGACTGCTACAGTGCTCTGAACAGCAGAAGTAATAGGGACACGGCTCTAATAAATATTAATCCAGTGGAATATTTTAAAAAAAAGAAAAAACCAAACAAAACCAAAACACACAGATAGGGAAATATGACAGCTAAAGAGTAGCAGCACCATTGGGGCTTAGAGCATCCAATGGACTGCAAGGTTACACAATCCTGTCCAGAGAAGCTGCAAAATAAGGCAAAGAATCGACTCCAGAATCGACCATCACTAACCGATTTAACTAAAGCAAATCTGCCGATATAATTGAATCTAAGAATTATCTCTGAGCTAATCTGTCTGTGCTATGAATAAGCCTCTTAGCTGGACAACCCTAAGCAGGATGACTATATAACATGACTTTTTGCACTGTAATCAATAGGCTCCATAAAAAGAGAAATATTGATGAATCAAAGTTCAAATAAAGGACAGTTTACACAGAGAATATTAAGAGTGACTCCCGAAATTCATTCAGGAGACATCACATTATTCACTACAATGCAAAATAAGAGTGCTTGTGAACTCACACAGCTATCTCAGTCAAACTACGGAGTAAGCAGGAAGGCTTTGAATCAGACACCAACTGGTACCTTGGAAAACCTACCTTATCAGGAAGTTAATTCTCAAGATTTTTATCTCTCCCAGTAGCTGATCCCACAACTGAATCCACAAAACTGAGCCCTCCATACACGTGCAGCATTCCAAGGAGGCAATGGCATTGCTAATGGAGTTTTAATGACACAAACGTGACTCAGAAAAATACCTGCACAGCACAGTCATAGAGTTTCAGCACTACAAAACTTTCTACTTTTAGTGAGCTGCCTACAACTGAGACACAATAGCTGTCATTCACCGCGTAAAAAGCATTTTTCCTACTAACAGTATCTTTATGATAACTCGAAGCCACTGTTGTGCAATCACGACTGGAATCTATTCCTTTTAATAGCCCTTCTGCAACACATGAGTGAATCTCATTCACAGTAGAAACAAGAATCATCACACAGGAAGATGCCAGTATGCCTTTGGTCATTTTACACGCAATTTAAGTGTATTTATTCTTCAATCTTGATCTTGGTGGCATAATGAAGCTTCCTAGAGAGCAGAACTGCAGTGTACAGCTGAAGACATGGATTGTTCAAAAGGAAAACAAAACCAGTTATAGCAGCCTGCCTAACAACAATATTTCTCTGAGCAACTGGCTGAAACACAACTCCTAATTCCATGTTCTAGTTATCGGGACTTCTCACATCATACTGGTCTGTCTGTTCTCACATTGATATGGGATTATTGTGAAATAAGCAGCACATGAAATCAAGAGACAGTTCTGTAAGAGTTAAAAGGGGTTTATTCAAAAAGTTCCACTGGTGAAGAACCCAGCCTAATACTGAAGACTTATCAGAGGAGGCACCCATTTTTGTAAACAGAACAGTCATTACTGGGGCAGGGGAAAAGGTATCCGTTTCAAAATCTGAATCAAAGAACACACCGTTTCTTTGCAAACTAACACAAAACACTCCACCAACCTTGACCTGAGTACCACTCACAACATACAACATCCAGACAACACAAAACAGATTATGCCCCACAAATGCTACTTCTGATTCTAGTAGCAGGAGCACTAAACCATCCCAATTCTGGAAATCAAGGAAAATTATTTTAAAGAATTTGGAAAGGAATAGATTTCAAATGAATGCAACTCATACACTGCCTTCCTCATTGTTTCCCCACTCACAAGGGAATTTTTAAGTAGCATAGGAAATTGTTAGGAAAAAACACATACAGCTTTTAGAAAGGGTGAAATATTTGGCATTAAATTCTTGCCTTTTGATATTGCAGGTGCTGCCTCAATAGCACTTATTCTGAGAATTCTTTCTACTGAACTACTAGAATAAAAAATAAGTACCTTGCATTCAGCTTACTGTCTATCATAGCAGATATTGGGAAAAATGCTGAAACTTCCCACTGTATGAATTTAATACTTATACAGTGACAACAGTAAGAAACAATAGTATTGATCAAGTGCACACTTGAACAAAAAATATTTACTCTGTACTCATTTCTACAATACTAATGTCATTCTTCTATCCCAAGGTAGATTGGCTAGAATATTTCAAAATGCAAAAGAAAGTCCTCAAAGGACACGGAAAGGTTGGGATCAAATGACTTCTACATAAGCATCTGATAATCTGTTACAGGAGACATAAGGTGTGAAGCAGCAAGGAGCTCAGGTGTGAGCTGCAGCAGACAGAAACCACAGGAGTCCCACAAAGTCCCAGGCAACTTTCCATCTGACCTTGCTTTCCAGTACATGCAAGTTCCCTTAACTCCCACTAACTCTCACCGGCACTGCACAAAGTGACAGAGTGCAAAGTTAACATCCACTCATATACACAGCAAAACTCACAGATCACATGCTGGTACTGCTTCATTAGGCAGGACTCTGGATTAAACCAGTCTGACACTCACAGGTTGCAGCAACAGCTTCAGATTTCACTGAGGTTTTATGCATACACATATCAAACACAGAGCAACACTAACATTTATACATATTCCTAATCACATTAATGCTTCCCCAACATACTGGCGTGCTACCCAGTGCTCTACAACAGGCACCAAGTTCAATTAAGAGCCACAAGATTTTTGTCTGGTTGGGGTTTTTTTGCACTAGATCCAGAGACTCTACTTATTTCCACTACTGTGGAAATGCAGTTAACTCCCCCAGGAAGTGGAAGCTCATTCACGCAGCTGACAGAAACTTTTGTTTTACTTCGACAGCAATTTAAATTCTATCCACACATACAGCTGTCTGGTCTTCACTCATATTAAAAGCTGGAAAGTCTTGCATTCTATTAGAATTGTTACCCTTCCGTTTTTCCTCTCTTATAACGATGCTCATTGAAAAACAGAGACGTAGCAGCTATAATCATGGCTTAATATAATTTTCTTAAGTGCTTCTAAAATGATTATCTGTTGTCATCACAGGTTACAATTGAAGAAAGGTTATAGTGCCTCAGAGAGGGCACAGCTATGTGAATATAGTTTCTGGGCTGGGAGATTACGTTCCTTCCTCCAGGCTCCTTACAGAAACTCCACAAGAGCCCTGCTAGGAACAACCATATTTAAACGCAGTTCATTTCCAGTATGGTCAGAAGCCAAGGCATTACTTATAGCACATGAAACTCTGTAACACACAACTGTAAAACATGCACATATGGAAAACTGGTCATCATAACCGCTGTTGGTTTGGTTTTATTGTAGCACCTTTCTTTTTTTTTTTTTGCTGTTGCTTTCCTGATTGCAAAAACTATTACACCCACGATTTAATCTCAGTGGACTGAAAGGTTCAAATAAGGTTACAGATTGCAAGACAGAGGAAAGTGCCCACACGGGAGACTTCTCCCAAAGTCTGTGCAAAGGAGGAAAAGAAGCCTGGTCTTCCACCCTTGAACAGATGTCCCATTTTTTAGACATTTCTCCAATTTTACCTGACAATAATCTCATCTAAACATGTAGTTCAAAATCGTCAGCTGCAAACCAAAGCAGACACTAATATTTCAAACTTGTGAGAAAACATAATAGAATATTTTAGTCATTTTAAATAGAGGCATAACTCCAAAAGCTATCTGTAGTTCCTGACATTTAATAAACCAAGTTAATATTTCTATATCCCTCGCCAATGGCTGCGAAAGCTATCTCTGTTGGGGGGGGGGGGGGGGGGGGGTCCTTCCAACTGCCAACAGCAGCAGTTTACCTGTAAATAATTCACACAGGCCGAATTTTGCAAACGATTCTTGACCTTCGGGGCAAACAATGACACCCAACTGCCTCTTTCCTTTAAGGGGGCGGAAGGGACAAAAGAGCACAAGCACCAAAGACGCGGCGCTCCGCCTCCCGCTCCCCC
>NW_010197297.1:0-49400 GCF_000695765.1 Mesitornis unicolor | reverse complement strand
ACGTTCTGGGATTCTGTGATTCTGTGATAGATAAAAGGGGGAAAAAATGTATAGTGAGAGCAGTCCAAGACTGCAGTGCGAACACATTCATTATTGCAGTGCTAAAACAAGTGTGGGGAATCCATGACCTTTTGTTTGTTTTAAAGTTAGGAGTCAATGGGGAAAGGAAGCGGAATATAAACCTGTCACCGCTTCGACCTCACAGACTTTTGGGACAGGGAATACATTAACATCTGCTTAGGATGCTTCCAGCTTTGACCATCCACTGCCAGAGGTTTTCCATAGGCATTTTTTTCTGATATTTGTGAACAGAAGGTTTTGCTCCTGCCATTGCCGCTGTGTGTGTTGGACTGTGGCCCAGAATGTGCACGGTTAAATGTACAGTATGGTCGTATATAGTACAATGCTCCGAACAGTTAAATCCATCTTACCAGCACCAAACATGTCTTGATACACAGGTGTGAACCTCTCTTTTGTACATGGTTCTGTAAGAAACTGGAAAACCTGACGTTGGTTGCTCACTAACGGGTACTCCTGACACCTTTCATCCTTGGAAAATGACCTGGAATTCCACCTATGAAATCTCTCTGAATGTAATTTGTGTTTCAGGCAAGAAGCTGCATATCCAAGACCACTAAGGGTAGAGAAGTAGCAGAAGAGGCAGTTAATTACCACAGTGGATAAAAAGCAGTCTGGTAATCAAGTGATAATTGTAATGCAGAAGTTATTAGGAAAGCAACTGTCAAAAGCTGTTGCCAGCAGCTACAGAAGGAAAGCAATGACAAGTAAAAGTTCTCATGGCAGTAGTTTTACTTACAGCATCTTCAGGCAGGCTTTTGCTGTAATTGATCCTTCTACCCACATAACTCAAATTGCTCGTTATTGCCACTAAAGCCAGGTTAGCCGTATTTCAGCTCTCTTGAGGTCATTATTTTCAGCCCGAAACAACATCACATTGACTATAAAAGCTGATGAACCACTATGTAGAATAGAAATTGCTGGATATTGCCGACTTAGGTATTAACAGTCAGACTGCAGCATCTGTTTAAAGAACACAGGAGCTTTTTTTCCCAAATCCAGGCACTCAGATTGATGACTGCATGCATGAACAAGTGCACAGTCAAATACTGCTTTCACCACCATAGAACATGAACGTGGTTATACAGAAATTGCTGAAGAGGAAGCCATTGCAGGCTGTACTGTTGTTCTCTGTAGGCAGCTACGTTTGCTGCTGCAGAAGGGAACACACAATGTTTTTTGGAGGACCTCTGTGGAGCCCAAGTCTCTGTGCCGTGCAGTTCAGTGGGAGTCCTGCCATTGACTTCAGCGATGCAGGGATTTCACCCACTGTGCTTCATTCTCCTCCTGCTGTGTTTTACAAAGCTGCATATTGTTTGGGACTCATCTAAAACTGTCTTTATCAAAATTACAGTCCGCTTAGGGGGTTCCGGGAAGGATTAGGCAATTATATGGATAATGAAAATCCACAATTAGTCTAGGATTAAGAGGGAAAATATCCAAGTTTGGAAGCAAGATAAATTCTCATGTTTCAAGGCCCAGATCAACTGCTGTGTGAGCAGGCTAGAAGGAACCTTGCTCTGTAAACTTATTCCAGTATCCTCTGTTTCTTGCACTTTCCTCTGAAATGGGAAGTATTTCTTGTAAAAGAAACAAAAGACAGTGGAGAGAAGCCCAAAGAAGTGCCTAATAAGTGATACTTGTTTCTTTTAGGTTTATTTACCTGTTTCTGATAAGCTTGCTAAAATGTAGCTTAAATGCAGGCAGACAAATGAACTAATGACTGTGTTTAATACCTATTATATTATTATATTGTGATGTGCAATTAGTGGCTAAATATAAACACTTCTGTTGGAAAATAGTTTAATTCCATCTCTTTGTCAGCACAAATTACACCTATTCTCTTTTGTTTCAAACACTTTTCCCTGTTTCCACTTAGCTTTCTTGTGTTTTTTTTAAGACACACAGGCAGTATATAGTTACTGAAATGCTTTTGACTTTTTGTTTCTTTTTTTACAAGCTTCAGCCCTATTAGGAAGGATAGTCCAAGTAAGTAACATCTGTTGGCTTTTGTCAGCGATTAAACTGTTTCCATTTAAATCTGTGAGTTTATGTTCATGCTCATAAATCTGAGTGTGTTGTCACAGTCTGCACCTGTATGTGACTTTTTACTGTTCCCGGTAGGGAAATTACACTGAGGAGAATAAAAGCAGATTCTGATGCAGCACTGTTATCTGTCAGGCTTTTCCGTCAGTTTTTCTGCTTCTAATCCCCCCACAGAACTGCAGAAGTATCAAGAAAAAAGAAGGAAAGGAGACAAAAGCTGAAGAGGTACCTGCTGATCGGTTTGGCAACCGTTGGGGGCGGAACAGTGATCGGTGAGGTTGCCCTAGGCGTTTTGGAGACTTGCTCCTGAATTCTGTGCATAGTACTAGGGGCAGAGGCGGGGGTGTCTGAATGAGCAACAGAAGCCATCATACTTTTTAGTCCAAGCTCTCATTTTAAAGTGTTCACTGCTTTTTTTTTGCCAGGCTGAAGGTAGTATTGTCACTGCAGATACAAAAAAACCCACACTAAACAAAAAAACCACCCCAATCCAACAGAGGAAACCCCAAATCCAAGAAGAGTATTTTCCAGCCACTCTAAATTGAAACAGAAAGAATTAGCTGGAAAAGTTATTCCAGTGTAGCTTCACTGGCTTGAAGTAATATTAAATGGAGGTCATCGCCCTTAAAAAAATGTTTTCTCTTTTGCTCTTGTGTTGTGAAAATCAAATCTTTAACTCTAAATTCAGAGTAGTGTGAGATGGTCCATGTTTCCTAAGCAAATAAGGCATAGCTTACCCCAGTCTACCACACATTCTTCCTTTGACTTTTAAATTATTCCTTTTTCCTGAAGTCAGTCAAAAAATCTGTGCAGAGATTCAGGGCCTGGGGAGGGTCTCAGAAAGCCCCTTGATGCAAAAAACCCATCATCTGTACTCTTTCAGTAGCGTTGGCAGTACTCACACAGCACAGGGAAACGACTGCCTCATTTTTCTAAGTGATAATATTTTGGTGCTATTATTTGTTGCATCTTCAGGCTTGACGGGGGGTCTTGCTGCCCCTCTGGTTGCTGCAGGAGCTGCTACTATCATTGGAAGTGCTGGAGCAGCTGCTTTAGCTTCGACTGCTGGAATTGCTGTCATGGCATCTCTTTTTGGAGCAGCTGGAGCTGGCCTTACTGGTAAGAGAGTGACTGCACATTTCTCAGCTACTGAGACACAGGATCACGTCTGTAAATGCAGGGTTAATGTGTTTCCCTCTACAGAGTAAGGGAAGCAACTTGAGGTATAATCTTACAACTGTGAAATTTTTATTTCAATGTTGATGAAGATACTGTGTAGCACCTGATGATGAAGTAGGAAAAGAATATTTGGTATGCAGCTAATGAAGAAAAAGAAAGCTTGCTGCTTTGGATTAGGAAGATGCTGCCATGGAGAGCAGTGGCTGTTACAGCTGATGTCTGGTCTGCAGCAAAAAAGCCTTCTGCTGGTATTCTCTCAGATCACACAAGCTCAGAAGGATCATGTTGGCTCCATACCAAGCTCTAAGTAATGCATGGACTGAGAGTTTTGGAAAGGAAAAAACCTGATCCAAATTACCCAAGTAGTTTCTTATGAATTTCTAATGTTAGCAGAGCGTGTCCTTGCTGTGCAATTTCTGAGACTCGTGTTTCTGCCTTCTGTGGGTAGGATACAAGATGAAGAAGCGTGTGGGAGCCATCGAAGAGTTTGAATTCCTCCCACTTACTGAAGGGAAGCAGCTTCATATCACCATAGCAATTACTGGATGGCTGTGCGCTGGCAAATATGGTAAGAACAAGATGAGGAAACTGAGAGGAGCCTGGGGAGCTGTGTCTGTGCTCCCCTCACAGCAGTGTTCGTGCCTTCGTAGCATCATGTCCTCCCCATGCTTGTATGGGCTGTTGACTAAGAGAGATCAACTCCTAACATAAGACTTTGTAACCCAATCTGCAATCCCAGTCAAAACAGAGGAAAGAGGGCAGTAAATTGGCAATGATAACATGACTGTTAGTAGTCATAGCAAGATTCTGTTTCTGTTAATAGATGCTGTCTGGTTTTGCTAGGAAAAGTCTGCTCGGGGTGGATGATTTCCAGCACTAGTACAAAGTGTCTCACCTATCTCTGAGACCTTATGTTTATCCTCCAGTAATTAAGAGAAATAGTGTCTTTTTTCTCTCTCAGTATCTGCCAGATAATGAGGTTTATTGGCAAGAAAGTTCTGTTAAGTAAATCATTCATGTTCAGCGCAGCACTCAGGAGGTGAACTTACAGGCAGCAACCTTGAAAAGTCTGTAATGTTTTATTTTCCAGGATAGTTTCTCATATAAAATATGTCAACTGTCTGCTGATGTGTTCAGCAGCCTGACTGAACAGCTGCCAGTTTATTCAGAAGCATCACAATTAACACTGGATATCATTAATGCAGGAGGACATCTCTGTCCTGTTGCTTGTTAGGTTGCAGCTTGCTGTCAGGGTAAGGTTATTTTCACTGTGCAGTTCTGTGCTTTGGCTTTTCTCATTGTCTCCCTGCCAGGGGTCCAAATCCATGGGGTTGGAGGGCTCCCAGGCACTGTTACAAAGACAAGTGTGTCCCTTCAGGAGCATTTTTGTGTCTGTTTGCCCTTAAAAGGGAGTTACAAATGACACACATTCTTCTTCCATAACTAGCAATCTGCTATAATGTTTGAAAAATCAAAACTAGAATTGTCAGCTGTTTTCCTCCTTGCAGCTATGTCTGTCTATTTGCACACTTGCGTGACTCCTTAAAACAGAGGGACTGAGGACAGGATTTTTATGAATTTTGTTACTAACCCGTCTTTACGTCACAAATCTGACAGTATATTGTGATGTGATCTGGCACGGGGCTCTCTTGTGCCACTTTGGTCAGCAGCTGCCTCAACCTGCCCTGTACTGTTTGGGGAAGATGCGGTGCAGGAAGGTGCACAGTTATTTACAAAACCCAAGTTTATTGTAACACAGTTGGAAATACGGAGTCTCAATCTCACGGTATTTTTAAATATGGTTCCTGGTTATCACAGTATACTCCAGCGTCCTGCAGGTTCTTTACTGATTCTCTGTGGACTCATCTTGCCAGGAGTCTGCCGTTGTGTTTTCTCTGAACACGAATTCCATCTTTGCAACCTTTCTCAGGGAGCTTCACAGCACCATGGAGCAGCATGCTGCAATCGAGGGAGCAGTATTGTCTGGCCTGGGAATCCAAGTACTTGATGGAGCTTGGCAGCGCCTTAGATTCCCTGCTGAATGGTTTTGTGAACATGATGGCTCAAGAAGCCCTAAAATTCACTGTCTTGTCAGGTAAGAACCTAAAGTGTATCAGATCTGCTTGAGTGGCTCCTGTGCAGTTTGACTGTTGGTGTCTGTTTAAAGGAGCTTTCCTGAACAAGGAAGATTTCTGAGAAGGCATCTCCCTTGCACTGCCCTGCAGAAGTGGCCTGAGAACCTTCTCTGCCACACCTGTAATTTAGCTTTGCTTTCCTGGATTGTTGTGCCTCTGTGTCATTGACTCATTCTTTTAAAATTACAGCTGGGAACACCTTCCTTCATGCGTGACTGTGTTTATTTCTCTATGTTATTACACTGCGTTTTACTGCTTTACATAAACCTTTCAAACATGCAGGTTACTTTCAATGTATAGTGTCTGTTTGCCTCGGTATCAGAACATCAGATCCTTTCTTATCTTTAGTCTAGCAAAACATTTCTAAGATCAGCTCTTGAGAAAGAAGAACTGGAAATGACAGAAGGTCCTAGGTTTAGCTTTTAACTTCAGTGAACCATCTTGCTTTTGATGTTTCCTAAGAGCAGCCCAGATTTGTGACTATGCCGTGCTGTTTGCTTTGTGTGTTGCAGGTATTGTGACAGCCTTGACCTGGCCAACTTCGCTCCTGACCGTTGCCAATGTCATTGACAACCCCTGGGGCGTGTGTCTCCATCGCTCTGCTGAAGTAGGCAAACACCTCGCACGTATCCTGCTCAGTCGACAGCAGGTAATTGGCTAGAAATTATCCAGGAATGATGCCTGGAAGGGATTTGGCCCACAGAAGTTAAGTTTTATAGTCCTGCTACTTAACTATCAGGTGGTATCTTTTCGGGGAGAAGAAAATGAAACTGAATAAATAAACTGGAAAAATTAAAAAATTATGCCTGAAAATGGTCAGCATGTGTCTGGTTCGTTGAGGAAAAATAGGAAGTCCCAAGTGAATCAGAGAATTCTTGCTAAGATTGGTTCCATTTAACCTAAAGCTTTTCTAAAGGAAGAAGAGATCCAGGTCATAACTAAGAAGTGGCTCGACCGTGTCCCATAACAGCCAGGCCAACTCACCCAGTAGAAATTTGAGAATAGAAAGTAAAGATAAGTGAAAAGGAAAAGAGAATACAGAGTATTTGAAATACTCACTGATCATTAAGAGGCACTAACAAAACAGTGTGAGTGTGTGCAGCGGTAGATGCACTGTGAGCCATGCTACGGAGAAGTGGAATGGGCTGGTACATGAAAGAAGTGACAGAAGTTATTGAGCCTCCCTGAGAAGGCTTGCAAAAGACATTTCTGCCCCCAAAGCCTGCTATTTGCTGCGCTATCACTGGCACAGAGAGAGGCTGCTTTCTGCTGGCCAGGTGTTCGTCTCACAGGCATGTTGGTCCGGTATCTGTTGCAGAGGAGCCCTATGGGAGCCGTGGCCCCAGAGCTGCCTGTCAAAACTTACAATGATGTGAAACAGCAGAGTAGAAACAAACCTGATTTCTCATAAAAATACAATCCCAGGAAAGGCAATAAACTTTATTTTATACAAGCCCTTTGTTTTGCCTGGGGGCATTTCTTACTGCCTTTTAAGCATTCACTATTGTGAAAACACACATTCCAGTGTGCTGGAGCACCTAAAACTAGCTAGCGTGATGTCTAGGGAGTACCTCACACACCTGCTCCCTGGTTAATACAAAGACCATTTTTCACTGTTGTTGAGATTAGGCTCCCTTTGATCTTACAGAAAATCTTATTAGACTATTCAAAATAAAAGCTTACTCCACATCATTTTTGTAACAGCCACGCAGCGCTGCTGCCATTCATTCCTAAGTCTAGAAGTGGTCAATATTTTTGCATTGCAGCTGTGTCTTCTGTTTATTGAAACATTTCTAGGAAAATTTTGCTCCTTGAATTGGGCTTTCATTTGGAAACTGCAGAACAGTGAGAGCATCTGCTTTGTTTCTGTTTGAAACATCTGCTTTGTGGTGACTTCTGATCATTAGATTCTTTTAAATGATTTTCTGAATATCAAAAAATGAAAAATACTCAGATGTGCAGAATTCTTAATATTGAGCTGTGCATAATTTTGAGGATACATAGTCCCATGGAAATCCACCAAGTTGCTCAAACGTTTAAAAGATCATGCACAAGCATAAGTGGTTTGTGTATCAGGGCCTGGAGATCCTGTGGTCTTTTTGTAGGTCTAGAACAGTGTTTGATGGCATTTCCTCCTTTCCTTCTTTCTCAGGGCAAGCGACCTGTCACACTGATCGGCTTCAGTCTGGGTGCAAGAGTCATTTACTTCTGCCTGCAGGAGATGGCTGAAGAAAAAGGTAAAGTTCACCTCCTAACCTTTTTCTCCTTTATTTTCCTTACTGCTGGTAGATAAGTATTTCTTCTGGGAGGAAGAGTTCTGGAACAGAGCTTCGGTCTTCTAGGACAGGACAGAAACCTAGAAAAAATGGTTTTGAAATGCATCTGAGGCCAAATTCTTCTGTTATTTCCACCAGTTCAGTGGATTAATTCTGCTGTCTTCACTCGAGGTGCTCCAGGTGTCAGTTTGGTCCCCAACCTGTAAACAACAACCTGACATTTTGTGTCATTCGACTGCTGGATCAGTCTGTGAGCTGCCCATGTGCCACTGTGATCTTGGCAGAGGATGCTTTGCCTTTATTGGGAGCTCTCTGCAGCTATTGTATCTGATTCCCTGAGTCCTCCCTTCCATTTAAGTCACTGAAATGCCACTGTCATCTGCTATTTTCATGGTAATTTTTCCCTAAAGTCAGCTATAAAACCATCTGTCAATTTATTACCCGTTGTAGTTCTGTTTATTAATAGATTCTATTTTTAATTTAGAAAAAACAGAATAAAATCGTTATGATCAGTTGATGTAAATTGCATCTTGGAGTTGAGTCAGTAGTGAGTGTGTGTGTATGCAGCCTGCCCTCCCCCCTGTGTAGCTGATTTAATTCATTAACTGTTTAGCCCCACAGAGAGGGCTAAAAAATAATAAATAGGGAGCTTTATAAAGAAAAATGTTCAATAATGTACAAGAAAGTGGGAATAGAGTCAAGTGAGGATGGAGAAGGTCAGCATTTTTTCTGTCGACAGCTGTGTACCAGAACTTCACTTCTGGTTTGAGATGGAAGTCCTCAAATACAGGATTTCGGTTCTCTAAATAAATCTAATCAAATCCAGGATGATCCTAATGGAGTTACACTGAAGCCAGAACCCAGATCCTAATCTGGCCCTAAATCTACTCATTTTGTCTCCTAAGAATGCCAGGGACTGAGACATTTTCAGGCTTTTGTTTAATAGCCCACAGTCTCTTGCTGGAATAACATGGGACTGTAGCTAAGTAATACGTGAAAGGAAATCATTAGGGGTCTTTAAAGTTGGCTGCCATTCTAAAGAAATCTAAGCATCATAATTATGTATCATAGCAGCTCCCACTGTACACTAATTTTTCAGTTCCTTAATTGAATTATGAAAGCTGAGCTGTTTGCGAGATGAAAAGCAGCATGTTTAATGCAGATTGCCGAGGCGTTCTTTGCATGCACATTCCAGCGTGAGCCACAGAAGGAACAGAGCTGGGACCTGCGACATCTGAGACTGATTTGGGCTTGGACTTGGATGTCTCACACAAAAGGAATACAAGGCCTTTTGTGTCCAGATGGCAGTGGCGTTCCTGAGGACAAATAACTGCATGGATTATGCAGTGAAACACCATGGCAGAAACTCAAATTCTGTTAAAAGAAAATACTCCTCTGCAAAGCCGTTAAATAACCTTTGGGATACTTCAGCACTAATGACTTTGGAAGGCAGAGCTTAGTGGATTTCCAGAAAATGACATTATAGCAGAAGAAGTAGTAATGACCCATCAGAGGCAAGTTACTACATGGGGAGATCGTTGGTCTGATTTCTCCATGTGATTCCCATGTATTTTAGTAAATAAGAATTGTAAACTAAAGAAAGTTGATAATAGCCTAAACCTGAACCCCAAACACACTTCTTTGTCTAATAGCAATCACAGTGTTCTGCAGAATCACCTGTGTGACCAGTATCACCACTGGGTTTTCATCCCTGCAGTGCTCAGGTATCACGAATGCTGCTGCCAAACTCTGCCATGAAACACTGTCCTTGGCCCTTCATTTTCCTGCTGTGCAGACTTTATTATTCTTCATCATATAAAAGGTTTGCAAACTGTGAAATACATTTAATTTATCTAGAGTGTCAGCAACTATGTAGGCCAGTGATCTGTTCTCAGGTTTCTGTCCCCCTCTGTCAGCATCTGAAGAAAATGAGTGTTTTTCAGCCAAGGCTGAGCATATTTGTTCTGAGCAAGAAATAAGCTGTACAAAGGACTGAAGAAACAAAAGCTTCCAATACCTTGCCCAAATGTTCGGGATGAATTAGCTGTTTGTTTATTCAGTTGGCTCACACTGTGGCCATGGAATTTAGTACCTCAGCTGGAACAAGCTCCCCGTTCGCAAGGCTCTGGTTTCTTTTTCATTGCTCGTGATTATGGGAACAGGACGTTACTGCTCACAGATTACACTAACAAAATTGAATTGCTCTTTGCCGCTTTCTTGACTGGTGCAAAATTTGCTTTGCAATAAGAAAAAATACCACGAGAGCTCTTTTGGATCAGTGTCAGGCACTGGGATTTACACTGCGGAGGAAGATGCAGGCACCGCAGGCAGCTCTGAGCCTTTTACTGCTATGAGGGAAAGGAAACCAACTGCTTTACATTTAAAAAGTCTTGCCAGGCAGCACCTCTCCATCATAACTGGATGTGGTATACAGTCATTCTCATTTATACTTCCCCATAAACTTCAGCATATTATTTTACAAACTGCAAACGCCAGCCTTGCGAACGCCGGGCTCCCACAGGTGGCGGGTAAGGATTTGTTGTGCTACGCGCAGGAGTCTCCTAGGACGTGCGCTGCTGTGAATTTCATTTAACTGCTACAGCATCAGGTGTTTGATCTCTCTTTGCAGAGAAGATTTATGAATAGCTATTAATACATTGTTTAAGAGTTTAGGAAAGTAGCAGAGCTGCCCAATATTTCTCATTTAATCATTATTTCTACTGAAATTCCCCAGCTGCAGCTGTCTGATAAGAGAGGAAGATTTATTATGCTTAAAAATCAACATTCTTTTCAGCAAATCATGCCCTGGGCATTCAGGTTAAAGAATCCTTCAAGTAATTCAAACCAGCTTGAGAGATTATCACTTTGTGTTGTCAAATGCCTTCATAGTTGCTAGTTCCCAATTCATTTTAAGAATGTGGGGTTTTCTGTTGCATGTACAGGTCATGTTTTTCACAAACTCAGCTCTAAGGACTGGTTGTGGGAAGAGTTTATCATGCTTAATATATGACAACATTTGCCACTATATGGAATGTCAGTCCCTTTCACCTGTTTCGAAGCGTCATAGTTCAGCTCTGTGCAAACCCATGCGTCTGTGCGCAGAACCTTCCCCAGCTTTGCTGCTTGAACTGCATCTTTCTGGCCAGGCTACTTCTCCCTCTTGCCATCAGCCCAGTTCCTTTCACTGTCTCAGGATCTCTGATTTTCATGTTCGCTGGAATGTAACATTTACACAGAGTGATGTTTAAGATCCTCCTCTCCATTGTTTGTGTCTTTAAAATTTAAACCACGGAAATTATGATTTTTCTGTAGTGCACATCTGAACGTACGCCTCCTTCATGTACATGCAAAGAGATATTTTCTGATCCGTGTTCTAAATCTGAGCTGTTCTGCTTTTGTCTTCGTAGATTCTCAAGGGATCATTGAAGATGTGGTCTTACTGGGAGCTCCAGTAGAAGGAGAAGCCAAGTACTGGAAAGCTATCACAAAAGTGGTGTCAGGCAAGATCATAAATGGTTACTGCAGGTCTGTACGTGCTCAGTCCCCTGCTTCATTATCCTAGCATCACTTTGAAATTATTTTGTACATTTATTCCTTTTAAACATTTTATAAGTGAATATCTGCTCAGCCGGTGAGTGCAGTGATTCAGTAGTGCCAGAGCCTCTTCCCTCCGGAGATCTCTCCCTCAGATTAACTGGAGATGACAGTCTTCAGGAGACAGCTGAAGGCTGCTCTGTCTCCAGCTCTTGGCTGTTTGCAATGTGAAGCTGGGAGCCCGAGGTGCTCAATACATGTGTCCTGTTCATACAGTGGCAGTGTCATATCACTCTGGCAGCTTAAAGCTGGGTCATTGTGTCTGTGTGCACAATTTGACATATTCTAAGGCCCCTTTAAAACTTAGCTTTACGTAAAGGACTGTAAAATACGGCTGTTAAGTTCACTGACAGTTAAAGAATGTGAATTAAAATCTATAAAAACTTGGAGATACAATTCACTAGGGGCTGCTTATGGGGAACAAGATGTGAATATTGCAGTGGAAGGGAAGGAGCTCAAGCAAATTGTTTTTTTACATCTAGAGTCACTTTCTGGTCAAGATAATCCATGTGAACGAGATATTTTACTTACAGAGGAAGTATCGCTGGAATAGCTGTAGCAAACTCACTAAGGATATGAAAGCATAGAAAGGTTACCTTGAAACCAAGTATCAGCCTTTTAAAACTGTGCAGACAACTGCTGTGCAGAGTTGTGAGAGTTGCTAGGTGAGAAGAGGGAGATCCAGAGGCACAAAACAGCTGAAGCATCTTATAAAAGCTATTAAGAATTCAAGTGACAGTGTCAAATCTAGTGACTGTGTATCAGAAGATAATTGTGACAAGAACACTGCTTACCAGCACAATTAGAAGAGGGGAAATTAAAACAAAGGAGTGAAGCAGGGAAGACTGAGAGCATGGGAGAGAATAAATTGAAAAATAACCAGGCAAGAAGATTAGCAAAGAATGTGTAACTGCAAGTCAAGACAGCTTATAAAGCTGCGAGCCCTTGGGTCAAGGACAGTTTAAATGGTTTTGGTATTCCCCGTACACACATACATATGTATGGCTACATACACACGTATGAGATGAGTATTGTGTTACTGTGAATCTAACATAGTATATTAATTTACGAAGAAGAACTAAATAAAAGAATTTAAAACATTCAAGATTAAAACAACAAATTATTAATCCCATCTGTCAGCTAGGCTGAAAATTGGTCCTTTTTGGAACACAGGAGGTTTTATGGATGCCGGATGTGCACACCAGTTCCAGTATTTCTCCATGTGACATAAGGAAAAAGCAATTGCTGCCTCCTTGGGAGTGCTTCTGTGTTGCTCCAAGAAGCCATAAATGATGGCAGTTGTTGCATATAACTGAATTTGCCCTGGCAAATATTGTTCCTCCTTGTGTTATACAAAAATCAATTTTCCTGCAAAAAGCTCAGTGTATTCATTTCCTATAACATATATAAAAAAAATTATCTTGTTATAGTTTCAAAGCCTGCATGTGCTTTTGGAATAAAACAGTGTGTGTGTTTGTGCCTCTGTGTGTGCAGTAATTTGGTTAGTCTGTTTTGGCAAGCCCACGTCTTGAATGTTGAATGAAAAATGAAGCAGCAATTGTTGCTTATTGCTCACAAATAGGAAGAAGCAGGTGAGGAGACTATCAGGAAATATTCCACTATGCTGGTTCCCTACTTTGCCCTCAGATGCTGAATTTGAGGGTTGTTCAGTCAGCATGAGGGGCAGCAGTGGAGGTAACTGAGAGATATGGAGAATGTATGTGAGGATATTAGATATGAGGGAAACATTTTGTGGTAAGACCTCACCTGATTCTGCTTTCTCTGGTCTCTCGCTTATAGAAATTGTGGCCTCGTTCTGTCACTTTAGGAGTAACTCTATTTAGGTCAGATGAATTACATCGAATAAAACTCCTGCAAGATCAGATCTGGGCCCAATTTGTTGAGCTTCAGTCCACTGTAGTTTGTCTCCTTCAGCTTTGAAGTCTGAAAGGACAAGGAGAGTGAAAGCCAGCTGTCAGAGCTGTCCCATCCGATTTCACAGCAGGGTGACAAATTCCTACTGGGAAACCTTAACCAAATGAGTTAGACTTGCTCAGCTTTTGAAAGAACCCATGCCTGAGTTGTGTGGATGCATCGTAAAGATTTTGCAGAGCTCCACGTAGACATACAACTTCTATCACAGACCATTTTGGGGTGGACAGGAGCAGCCAGAAATGGTGCCATCACAAAGTACAAATATCACTTGCATCCAAGTGAAATCTACTCACTTAGGTGCCCGGGTGCTGTTGCTCAGCGCAGAAGAGGTCATATATTTCCAAAGGATGTACGAAATTCTCTCATCATGCTATAGTCTACTCTTGAACTGTCAGAGTGACTTAAGGCAATACTTTACAGTGGGACCAGACTCCTCCTAATTTTGTCATTGAAACCATGTATTTATACAGTACCTATAAATCAGGAGAACTCTGAGGAGCTTCCAGTTGATATTTATGTCAGCAACATTGGTATTGTAGGCCTCATCATGTTTACAGCTGTCTACAGGCTGGAAAGCTTCCACCTTTTAGTATATTAAAAAAGATTAAATATGTGAATGTATTGCAATTTCTAAGCAAATACAGAAATAAATAGAAGGGCCACACTCTTAAACCCACTGCATGTAATGAGACTACACCCGTAGTGGATTAAATTCAGACTTAAACTATTGTGTCCCAGGAACCTGCCCTGAATTCAGCAACTGCTCTGATTCGTGTGTCAGGCAAAGCTGCAGCAGGTCTTGGTCATCACTGTGCTTCCACATTGGTTTGTGAACAGGATTTATTCACATCCTCCTTCTGCTCTGCTCCTAGGGGAGACTGGCTGCTGCGGTTTGTCTACAGAACCTCTTCTGTCCAGATCAATGTTGCAGGCCTCCAGCCAGTCGACCTGGATGACAGGAGGATGATAAACATGGACCTTTCGTCTGTAGTAAGTAGTACTACTTATATTCTCAGGTTTTCCATCTGTCCTTTGCTTGCAGCACTGTAACCTCACGCTCATTGATTAGGGAAGGATGAATACTGAAGAAAACACCTATTTCTGCATTATCTATTGTTTCTTTTTTAGAGATAACTCTCATCTCAGACTTCACTATAGAATTTGTTGGCCCAGCCAGCTCTCAGTATTGAGCAAAATAATGAGAATTTGCCTCTCTTGCTGGATGTGGGGGATTTTTTTGGTTCTGAAATATCTCATACTGGAGACAGAAAATGCCATTATCCTCCAAGAAAGACCTCACTCTCTTGCAAGCCCCCAGATCAGCAGGTAGGCACGATCAGCAGCTGAGAAACCTGGAGCTCAAACACACGACTGCGGAGCACGTGCAACCTGCAATCTTATCTTGGTGGAGCCTTCAGCACTGTTCAAGTTCATACAGGAGCAAGGTCACAGCCCTTGTACCTTGGTCCCCTGGGCTGCACCGACGCCGCGGTGCAGGAACTGGTCTATAATTACAAAAGCTCTGTGTTAGCGATGGCTCATTTGCTTGGTCCAGACCTGTGCTGCTGCCTTTTTGGAGTGTAGGTCTCCAGGATGCAGGAAGAGATTCACCTCTGTGTCTGGCAGACATCCAGTTTGCTCAGAGGTATCTGGTGTCATTAATGATGAGCCACTGTATTATGTGTCTAGCAATATTCAACCCAATTACCTTAAGCAAACTATTGATCTCATCACCTTGCCTTTACTCATGAATGAGCCCTTCCACAGAAAATCATGCAGAACTTAGCTTGTGCATTCATACTGACAGTAATCTTGGACGTGCAATCTTGTTTTTCCATATCTTAATGTTTTAACTCATCCTTCACTCTCTGCAAACTGGACTGGGAGATGCTCAGCACACAGCTCAGGAAACTTCCATGGTCATTGTTCCTGCCGTTCCTCCTCCCGAATGTCCCCACAAGCTGGTAGGGATTGTGAACATTGCTTTGGAGCCAAGGGCTTTTTAAAGTGTTTTCAGATTTTTTTGGAGCACCAGCCCACTGAGCCTATAAATACCAACTGTTACCAGCTCATTTCATTCATTATAACTGAGCTATGTACAGCCCTTGCCAGAAAACACAGGGCTTAATGCTGCACAGATAAAATAGAGGCTTTGCAGAACAAAATATAGGCTTCCCAGAGGCAGTGTTATAGTAGAGGCTTTTAAACATGGCCACTGTAGCTGTTCTTGTATCTTTGCATCTTACTGGGTCGCTTGGTTAACATTTCCACATGCTCCCACATCCATTTTTTTCACCATCCCCAGAGTTTCCATTGGTTTCTTGTGAGCAGTCACATGTGTTGCTGGCATGAAAAGAAAAATGGCCAAAGATGTCACACTGTGGTGGCGTTGGGGTGACTTTTCCTGTTAGTTCTGTCCGTGTTACCCTCCTCTCTCTGCCTTCCCTTCAGAGCCCCTCTCTCTGTTGACCTTCTGCTTCCTGAACTTTGAAACCCCCTGGAGCCCTGTGGACTTTGTCCTGCTGTGCTCGCAGCAGCCTCTCCGTTTTTCCCCCAGAGGAGCAGTATTTACATTTCAGCTAAAGGAATAATGGTTGCAGAGCTGCTATCTACTAATCTGCTATTGTTGTGCATCTGTATCCGTACTGCACGATGCCAACAGACAATCCCAGCGCTGTTCTCATTTCAGAAAGAGCTGACGCTTTCACTTGCTTAATCTTACTGCAAAACATCGTGCGGGGGGGAAAGAGCAATCCCCGCAGGGGGAGAAACTTTTATTAGGTAGGTGTCATTCTCTTGATCTATTTTCCAGACCATGGAGCTTTATGAAAAGACATAGAGTGCATTCTGATGAACATTTTTAAAGTAAAAGGAGCAAGAACGAGGAAGGCAATATTCAGGGGCAATATTTTTTTTAAGTCACATGAAAGCAAAGATGGATTTTGCTGCAAATAGAGTGCAGTAGCATAACAGAAATGTACAGAGAGATATTTTGTGTAAAGGGGCCCAGCTCCATCCCTGCACGTGCCCTTGCTGGAGGTCCCTGTGAGTCTCCTGTGAGGAATAAGAGGGGACAAGCTGTGATAGAAGAATAAGGCATAGATGATGCAAAGGTTCTCAGTGTGAAAATATTATTCAGGTAGCTTCAGTATTTTAGGCATCTCCCAGTCCATCCATAATGAAAACTGGACTGGATCCAAAGGGCTTGGTTCTCTTTGCTGTGGTAGCATCAGAGTCCTCAAATGAGTGGAGGACTAGGAGACCTCAGTATAAACAGGAATTCACCTCCAAGGCATGTATTGCATGTCTCTCTTGATTAGTATGATTTTTATCTGACTGTCAGTAGAAAAATGTCCTCCCACTCAGCAAATGCTGTTATAAAAGCCTTCCTAATGGTTACAATGGGACTGATTTATTCAGTAGCTTTATTTGACAGCACCTGTTACAGAGACCAAGGAAGTAATTGAGCTGTAGTGTATTAGATTGATTGCTGTTTGTTCAAATGCGATATTGTAGATTACATTTCGCATTAACATTTGAATGCTGCAGAAATGCTCAGAGTCAGAATGTAGGCTGAGCATTTTCAGGGAGGCTCACAAGTCAAGAAGGGGTGCAGAAATTTCTCTGGGCAGTTTTGCTGCAGTAGAAACAAGGGATGAAGTTGCAAGCGTGGGGCAGTAGGAATGTGTGGCTGCAAGTCCAGTAGAGAGCAGGGATGGACCGGGACAATTTTTGCAGAAATCAGTACTGTTCCCTCATTAGTTCAGTATGAAAATGGACTTAAAGATCTTTAGACTATGATTAAGTTTTGCATCGACTTGAAAACTCTTTCCTTTCCCGTGCTTTTGATGGCAGCTAAATACTCCTTGTCTTACTCTTCATCAACACGTTATCTGGATGGCAGCTGCCTGCTGCTGGTGCTCACAAATTCCTGCAAAGGCAATGCCAACTGAGAGTAAACCCCTCCTCATTCAAACTCGTGGAGCACCAGAGCTGTGCTCTGTGCAGCTCAGACCACAGGCACACGGTGCACTTGTCTCTAGAGCAGCCATTGCAGCCGTACATAGAGACACAGCACGCTGATGCATTTCACACCAATGTTCCTTTTTAGCACGATGGAAAGCAAAACAGCAGAGCTTCATTTTAGAATGATCTGTATCACATCAGCACACCTTTGCTTTTTCCTTCTGAGATCCCTCCGAAGCTTTTTACCTCTTCTTTTCTTTGCTGCTGTAACTGAGCAGTGGGAAAGCTCTCTTTATGACAGTGATTAAAACCAAAGAATAACTGATCTTTCTTTCCAAAAGGTCTCACAGAAGAGAGGCCCAGTATTCCCACTGTGGGGGAAGGCAAAGACATTCAGGGCAGTCTGGCCTTCAGCCCAGCAGGTACACAGTGTACATAAATACCGGCAGCAGATGAAAAGTCTGAATTTTGTGAAATCCAACTGATTTGGTACTTCTGTGAGTCAGGCTTTTTTTCCCCAAAATGTGTTTTTTCTTCCCCTGTATTCCCAAGACTTGCAGCAAAGAATTAATTGTGGTTACGAAATGTGGATTAACTAAGAACCCTGGAGAGTTCAAAAGGCAAAAGGTTGCCTATGGCTCATTACACCTTCGTTTCACTTGTTTCAAATGAGCAGTGCCACCTCCCCCGGCGACAGCCATTAGCAAGATCAGAAGAGCAACGGCTGAGAGCAGAGCTTGGCTTCAGGCAGCGGCTGAAGGAGCCTGGAGACATCTGAGGGACTTGCAAGTCTTTGTGGAAACAGATCCGTCTTTCTGCTAGGCTGTAAGGTCACAGGGATGATTTCTTCCTCTTCACATGTCCCTGCAACCCTGGGCAGCAGGGGAGGCAGCAGTGGCTTAGTTTTCTGTGACCATTCTTGCTGTTGATTTGGGAGCTCTGAGAATCACACATTAAATACGTATTAAATACATCTTTTCCCTTTGGGATGCAAGGAGAGGGTGCTGGCAATGTCAGTATGTTCGAAGAGAGGAAGAAACTGAAAAAGCTTTTCCAAAAAAGTGCAAATGGAGCCATATATAACTTGCAGTTTGTTTTTGCTTTGTGGCAGACAAAAACTCAAGGCTGGTGTCCCTCCTTGCTTCAACACATGTATTACTTGATCCCAATGTACTTTTTGGAAGGCTGGGGATATTTAGCTGCTTCTAAAAGGCTGAGAGAACCATTTTATAGTGCTCCTTGAGCCTTTATCTCTTAAGTCAGATGCCAAAATCCACATGCACACTGCCACTCAGCAGCAGCGTGGTGTCACAACAGCGTGGCCTCCCTGCAGATTTACAGGAGAAATGTTCCTGTTTCCTCCGTTGTGCCTGGAACGTGCATGCGTGCGTTTCATGGTGGGTTTTCAGAGCATCTGTTTGAGTGGGTACGATGTTTGGGGACCCCAACTACCCTGGGCAAACCTGAATTCCTGACACTGCACCCCTCTCCTTCAGAAAAGCGCATTTGCCAAGAGCCATGTTTTAGAAAGATTCACGGGTAGTTTATGTTTATATCTAATACGAGTCAACATCCAAAATTTGCTACTCCATGTGAGTAAGCAGCAAAGTTTTGATACCATGACATCTTTCTCCCATGGAACATAACGTTTTGCATCATTTATCACCTTTAATAGGTTTTTCTCAGACACTTTACACATCAGAGCACCTTGCATTTGAAAATAGGCCTGTTCTTGCAAAGCCAGACATTGCAGGCTCCATTCGTGACAGGTTTGCACTGAACAGGTTCGTAGCACTTTGCGAGCAGCTATCCCAGTCACACAGACCTTACTCTGCCAGCAAAAGCAGTGGGAGTTTTCCCCAAGTAGTGTTAATAATGTTTGATTCTGCAAGAGTGGCTACACAAAGCACAATGAGCTGAATTAAGGGTAGAGACTTCAGTTTTCTATTTCCTGTCTCATGTTGGAACACCAATGCTAATTCTGTATAATTTTTCTGTTCTGTTTTGAGCTTTGTTTCTCACCTCTTCAGCTAACATGGCAAGGAAATTCAGTTGCAACATGCAATTAAAAGTGTTAATCGAGGGGAAGACTGACTTAGCTGACACATCGCATACGTGAGGCTTTCTCCTGTAGCACAGTTTCAACTAATGTGTCTGAGGTCTTGCAATTACAACAGCTCACGTTATTGAGATTAGCTGAATGTAGCCAAAATACCATGAAGCTCACCCCTGACTGCTGCCCCAGGGACCTCCGGGTAAGGTAAGGTCTTAAAACCTGCCACAGATCCCGGTCTGATGGATTTGTAGGAGATCACATTGCTAAGGAGGGATGCTGAGCTACTCCACAGCTGTTGAAATTTCCCCAATGCCCAAAGCTCCTTCCCCAGATACTTTATTACCATCAACTCATAAAGGAGATTAAGGGATAAATAAGCTGAGAACAGGTTGTTGTCCCCAAAGACAGCAAAAATTCCCTTGGTTAACCAGAAGTGGCCTTGGTTTGTGGAGCTGCACTGAGAAACTGGTTTGAAAGCCACAGAGATGGTAATGTTTCAGCTGCCAAATCCTGTGTATTCCCAGAGCAAGATGGGGAGAAGAAGGGGGATCAGTCCCTGTTGGTGTTACAGAGGAGTTGTCCTCTGCTGCAGGCAGGTCCTGTTGTATCACCCTGATTATGGAGACTTGAACAATATAGCAGATATTTTGGGTCACTGGTGGACTGCTGTAGTTTATAATGTCAGATATCTGGGTCCCCCAAGCTGTTTTTGGGTGATGCATCAATCCAGTCTTTATTTTTGGGGATCTCTTTTCCTCTGAAGCCCAAGAGATTTCATTCAAATTATTCCCAAGCGATAATTATATGCAGAGTTTATGCTAGGCCCTTTAAAACATTCTTTATACCATCTAATTTAAATAATTTCCACTTGGATTAGCACCAAAAAAATTAAGTATTTGATTCTAGCCACCTTTAAAGTGAGTGGCATGTTTTGCAACTCTGATGGGCTCAACAGCAGCTCTGCAAAGGGTTGAAGAATTCCTGGAAGCGGCTGTAGCCTTCAGCTGGCGGGGTGGGTGTGCGGTGCCTGTCAGCAGAAGGACACAGGTGACACCTTTCCCTTGAAAGTCTTTCAAGGGCTCTCTTGTTAATTCAGAATTTATGAAGCGTCCTCTTCCTAATGTTGTCCTGCCGTCATCGCTGATGTACAGCCACTCTCCATCTCACCACCGTAGGCCTCTAGGCTTCCAAATCTGATTTCCTCCATTGATTTCCTCAGTTTTCTTGTTACACTCTGTTTTTTCCTCCTCTCTGTCATACAGTCCTCTTGGAATTGGTGGAGGGAAATTGAGAGTACAGCTGGCAATGGACAACTCCAGCAAAAAAGCCGTGTTTACCCTGAACTGTCAACATCAAAACGTATCCAAGTTTGATGGAAAAAGGCCTTGGAAAAAGTTACTGCTTTGGTGTGAAACTGGCCCGAGTGCCATCTGAGGGTAACGTCCCTCAGTTATTGTCCCAGAGGTGAGAATGACTTGATCAAGGAGTTGTTGCTGAAGGCATGTGAAAATTACAGTCTTGCTCGGGAAATGCTGCTGTGATTAAAGGAGAACTCTTACCGGTCAAGTTAGTTTTTAAACGAGAAGAAAACTAAGAATTTAAGAGTGACTTATTCTATCTCCAAGAGTTGTAATCGGGCGAAGGGATGATTTAGAAGCAAAGCCTATTAGCTTCAGCTGGATCATGCTCCAATCTTTATTCCATCAGTTTTTCAGAGCAGAAATAGAAACATAAAAGAGGAATAATGCAATTGGCATTGACAGTATTTTCAAAATAAACTCAGCTCTATAAAGTTTTCCTCAAGTACATTTTTTTTAGCTTCTCCTCTGCTGGAAGCCAGGACCGCTAATGCTCAGGATATACCTGCAGTGCGAGGGAGGATGCCAAATTCACTTTTCTTAATAAATCCACTTACATTTTAGCTTCTGAATTAGTGGACAGGTTCAGTGGCCTCACTTTTGGAAAACAGCAAATGTTATTTCTATTTTAACTTAATTCAGCCTCCGTCGAGGTTTGTTTAATGTTCTGCTGGTTCTTACTATGGGAATCTGCTCTGCCACCGACCTTTGCCATGTTCCCCTCCCTGGGCAGCGTTAGGACTTTGCCGTAAGCTTTCAAGACAATGGTGAAGAACAGAAAGGACATTTTTTGCCAGGCTGAATGCCCTCTATCAAGCAAAATGTACCCAGCACTCTGAATGAAGGCTTACACCAATATTTGGGAATAACTCTGACCGGAGGAGCCCGCCAGCTTGGCAGAGACCACTGCGTTTTGAGCTATAACCTGGCATAGCTTGGGAGTCCTGCAATCAATCAGTCTTTGCCACCATCTGGAAGAGGAGGGCTGCACGAGTATCCAGAACTGAGGATTTTTGGAAAGCAAATTGAGTTTCTTCCCTTTTTTTTAACACTGCTACCCCCAAACTGGCTGGCAGTTCATTTCAGAGCGCAGGGTTGTGCTCTGGTTCTATTCCCGAATGACAAATTCCCTGCCACTTTTGGAAACGGGAGAGCAAACCCAAGCGCTGACCTGGCAATAACAAAAGTTGCTGAGCGGGCTCTGTTGAGATATGGCACCCGGAGGCAGTTTGCATTTCATTACGTGTGTACACACAGTGTCTGCCACACCAGTGGGAAGAAAGGGCTGCTGAAAAGTGGGGTGTGACGATTATGTGAGCTTCAGAAACTGCAACTCGCTCTATTAACTCTTTTCACCCCACGTGAAATGCCGTTTTCTATTAAAACAGATATTGTCTGAGAAAAGGAAACCCTGAAACTGTGATGCCCTCCAAGATAGTCATTACTGCTCCTGCTTTTAACGAAGCTCTGGAGAGATGTTTTAACTCAAGGCTATCTTTTTCATGCACAGTAGAGTTGCTTTTTGGATGTCACCTGCTCAAAACAAATCAAAGAGGTGAAATTCTCAGCCGTATTAATGCCCTGTGCTGCTGTGACTTGCAGAGGACCTGTGAATCCTCTGCTCACACTGCTCCTCTGTAACTCTCTGTGAATCCATGGGATGTTTGGTCCAGAGGAGCAGGAGGAAGGCAGAGCCCAGCTGCTCTGTGCTTTCTGTGTGACCTGGTCTGGGTGATCCTGCTCTGGCAGGGCGGTTGGACTGGATGATCTTTTGAGGTCCCTTCCGACTCCTAATATTCTGTGATTCTGTGATTCTCTCTCCCTGCAGCAGAGAGGCCAAGGGATTTCCAGGTGAGCCCTTGCAAATGATGCAGCCCTGCAAAGCGAAGAGCTTTACAAGCTGTGCTGGGCTTCGGAGCCAGTGTGTGCTCTTTGCTCTGGCCACTTGGGATTGGTAGAGGAGGTTTTTTTGAAGGAAACAGGACAGGATCTTGAAAGAGTTGGCTTGGGAGTGAGCAAAGACTCCTTCTGCCATATCAGGCAGGGTAAGGTCACTGTGATACCCAGCGTTGTGACAGAGTGAGAGTCTTGCCTGTGCTCATGCCAGGATTGTACGGAGCATCGCCTTTCTCCTAGGTCCTTTCTCTGTCCACCCCTTGCCAGGCTCCCCAAGCCCCTCAGGGGTTCCCACAGATCAAAACCTGAGAGAAGCTGGGATTCTTCCTCTGTCAAGAGCTGCTCTTCATGGCTGGATCCTGTGTTGGGGCTTTATCTGTTCTTTTGCTGTGCTGGGGAACACCAACTGCCAAGGCAATTGAGTGGAGCCATGGAGATTGCCCCAGCTTATGGCTAATGGAGATTGCTGCGTGGTAACTGCAAATCGATTCCATTATCATCTCTTCTTGGACACGCTGAGCTCTGCCCCCTGTCCTTCTGCACCTCCAGCTGCCGTCATTAATAGGGAGAGCAGCATCCGTGCTGCAGAGCTCGCAGCTCGCCGAGGTGCAGCCATCACCGGTGGGCTGGCTGCAGGCCCAGGGCTGGCGTTGTTTGTTTTCAAAGCTCCCGTAAATTGAACTGTGTTTTTATGACACCATAACCAGAGGCGCTTATCGTACTGAAACAAAAAGACTTCTGTTTGAATTTAATAGATGCAGCTGATTATACTCAGTGACATTTTTGACACTTTTGGGTGGATTTGAGCTTGAAAACCTTTCTCAACGTTCTGAACTGATGGTGCCTTTCAGCTGACTGATGGAGCCACCTGAACCACGCTATCATCTGTCCTCCTTTGAAGATCTTTCCGTGTGGTGCTGTGGTCCTGCAGCAGTCAGTGATACAGGCAGCTGACTTGTGTTTTCCAATGAGTCAAAGTAATCATAAAATCAGATATAACAGGGGAGAAGTCAACTAAGCACACTGATAAACCTACCCCACTGTTTTCACTTCCTTATGACAAACATAAATATATTTGCTTTGGTTACAAGACTTCTCAATTCCGTTTATTTTGAAATGCCTCCTGCACTTTGTTCTGACAGATATTCAAACAATTGTTTATTTCCCTTTAAAGTTTTTATTGTCCCTTACAATGTTTTAGATGTTCCCATCCCATCTCCAGCACAACCCACCCGGCGGAGGAATTCAACTTTTCAGATTGCAGATGAAAACAGGCTTTTGAGAAATGGAATTGCCAAATTTTCCCACCAGGATGGCATCACAGCTCTAAATGTGATGGCAAGGCAATTTGCTCACTGTTCTTTTGCTGATGGCTCAGTACTTTCTGTCACAGTGTAGCAGAGAAACAGCCCTACCTCCTCTTATGCTTCTCAGGGCTTGCATTGGCCTGGCTTTATGGAATCCTCTCCTGGGCTGTCCTGGAAACAGAAGTGAGTTTATTTTGGAGAGATTCAGTGGTGTTAGCAGACCTGCAGTAAGGGACGGACTTTGAGGAGGTCTCAGCTTCTCTTTAAGCCGCATGAGGAAAGGCTCGGCTGTTCTGAACTGCTCAGACCCAGCGGCTCTTGGTGCTCGTGGTGCTCAGGGAAGAGGAATTCCCCATTGGTTTATTGGACGGTGCTGGATATAGAAGAGTTATGAAAATCTAGTCCTTAGGGTGGCAGAGGAAGTTTGCTGTCTCTGACGAGGTAACACAACAGGCAGAGAAATCCCCAAGTGCAGACCAGGGCAGGGACACTGTGATGACTGCAGAGGTTTCAGAACACAGCAAACCAAGAGACTTCAGCAACCCCTCCCAGTAAGTCCATTCCCTTCTGGTTTCTCTCCGCTTGGCCCAACACTTTGCCCATTTCTTTCTTTAGCTCCAAGCCCCCCTGCTGAGTAGTAAAAGGTTCATACTTTTTTCGGAGAACAATGTACACATCTTAAGAGCCAGTCCATTAGTCCTTCAATGGGTATTTTATTTTAATTAACTAATCTGTTCAAAACATCAAGAGCCTGTTGAGCCATCTGGACTGATTAAAGTTGCATATTGCATTACTAACGTGCTGATTAAATCCCTCATTTTGCTCCAAGTCCTAAGTGCATCCAAATGTTGCCACTCTAAAGCTGCTTCACGCAAACAGCTCGGAGGTTTGAATTTTGGCCGTGCAGGGAAGGAAGCTTGCTTTAGGTTTGGGTAGAGGTGTGCTGGTGACTGGGCTGCTGGTGTGGTGAGTAAGGACAGCCCAGACCGAGCTAGCAGGGAGGTGAGCAGAGCACCCACGGCTGGGGCTCTGCAAAACGCCCTGACCGTCTTGTATTGAGTAGGATCTTGGCCGTCGTTACTTCAAACGCTCGGTTTGCACAGGACACCTGAACAGAGAAGGCAGTTTCTGCCTTTCCAGCCAGGTAACCTGTAGCATATGACAAGAAGAACCTGCAGAGGAGGTTTGCTCTCCCTCCTGTGCCCTGACTGGAAGGGTGCGTTCCAACATCGATCTCAGAAGGGTTTTTTTAATCACGGAAATCACCTTACAATAAAAATATGTGAGGTTTTGCATGTATTGCTGACTTTCATTTGGTTTATGAACTCATAACTCAGGCTCCCAGTTTTATATGGTATGGGACAGATCAGTGCACCTTCCAGCCAAGAACCTTAATACCCTTGGTAGCTGTTGTGAGATTTAATGACTATTTCCCAATTTAAATAAGGTAATCTTTGCTTTTACAAGGGAGCTAAGGCACAGGGAGGACATGTGATTTAGCAGACAACAGGGAGTTGAACTAAGACAACTTGTCTCCTACCTGGGCGGCTCTCACCGTGGCAGATCACCTCCTCACGGCACCCAGGATCTGGGGCTTTGTAACTCAGCAATGCCCAAGCATTTGAACACATCTGTCAGAGGAAAAGCAAACCAGCAGCAGCGTATGCCATGAAAGGTGCAGTCAGATGGGGTTATTCAATGGATGACTGCCTTTTTTTAGACCTCATTCTTTCAGCTTTTCAGAGCTAAAACCAACTTTCACAGCAGTGGTGGCTTTTGAGATGAAAGATTTGAGCTGGGTTCCCGCAGCTTCCCCACTAACAGGACTCTGTTGTTGTTACAGGTAAACGGCCACCTGGACTACATGAAGCAAATGGACACGATCCTAAAAGCTGTGGGCATTAAAACCAAGGAGTGTCGGCTGGAAGAGAAGGGCAGCAGCAGCCTTTTCTGCCCTCTAGCCAAGAAATCAGAGCGGGCAGCAGGCAGCGAGACTCGGGAAGAGGAAAACACCACGCAAGAGGAGGATGTGGCTGATGGTGAAGCTCTCCCATCCAGCCGTGCTCACCTCTGTGATTCTCCCGGCTGTCTTTTGGGAGAAACCTCACTCCCCTGCTCAGACTGTTCACACAGCGGGGACAGCAGGACACAGGCAGCGAGTGAAGGACCAAATTAGAGCTCTTGGTGTTGGGCAGAGATGCTCAGCCAGCACTAAAACCGCTTCCAAAGCACCGTCTGTTGCACTGGGCTGCCCAGAGGAGCATTGGTAGAGCCGGCAAAGCTGAAGCTGCAGTTTTCAGACCCTCCTGAGAGCCCAGAGCATGGCACCGGTGTGTCACTGGATCAAAGCTTATGGAGCAGCCACCCACGGTATCTCCCACGAATGAGAACGAGCTGATTCCTGCCTGAATCAGCACTGCTCCTCAGGAAGCGGCGGCACTTCCCTCCTTGCACAGACTGGGTTTGTTCCTGAGGGAAGCAGCTGTCACCATCAGGGACTGTGTCTCTGCTGTCTAACTCTTGGGAAAGCAGGTGGCTCTGTGGGTATTTTTAAGTGTATCATGGAGAGGGCTTGTCACTAAGGAATTAAAACCAGTTTTCCACCAGTGGTCGATTTGGTTTTTGGTTTCCATGTGTGCAGGTGTGCGCGGGCTCCGGCTGCCCAGCTCTGTACATCTCAGCATCTGCGTTTTGGCTCTGCCAACCGAGGAGGCGAAAGGCTCGGGCTACCTGGCTTCCTTCCCCCGTCTGCTGCCAGATCGCTGCCAGGGCTTGGGCACTTTCCAGCCACCAAGACTGTTTCCCTATCTGCAAGCTGAGGGCGGTGAATGTTCGAGGCCTCGTTACTACTAGAAACATGCTTTGAGTCACTAGGTGAAAGACAGCAGAAGAAACAGAGTGGGCTACTTTATGATTTATTACTTTGTGACACTTCCATCCAGGCTTTGCAAGCCAGCAACCCACAGAGACTTTCGTTCTGTGTCTCACATGTATCTCCAGCCTTAAAAGCCCCCTCTAGACATGTTTTTAATTGGCTTAGAATAAAACCAGTACTTGGCCTAGGATAAACACGGATCTGTTTGGTTTCTACCTCCTTCCATAAAAGCAAGTTGGCATCCACTCTCTTCTCTCTGTCTCAAACCAGAGGAAGGGACCCTGCTTGACATCCCCTGCCATGCAGAGTCTTCCAAAACCATATGGGACTGATCTACATCTTCCATAAAAGGTCCTTTTCTGGCCTATTTTGCTGCTCAGACCAAGAAAATGCATCTAGCAGGAACATGGCAGGAGGAGAAACGCCCTTCTGACAACACCTCTGTGCTTTTCTGTTTTAAAACACGTGCCGGGTGGTATAAAACCTTCCCACATCCCTAGCTGGAAGGTCTTGTTGATTTGCAAGAAGGGAGATGCTGCAATGGCAGCTTCCGATTTCGGTTCACAGAGTCGTCCTCCTCCCTCCCCATCCCAGCAGCCAGTTCAATAACCACCTCTCCTTTCTTTCCCCAGCTTTCTGCCAACCTCACCTCTAGATCATTTCTCACAAAGTAAAAAATGTAGCTGTTTCTGGGACTGGCAGCTTTGGGTACAGTGCCCAGCTTTTCCCCTGCCCAATTTCCTACTGTGAGGGGAGCACCGACCTGCTCAGCTCTGATTTTGGAGCGGTGCCTCACTGCAGGGATACGATTTCTCCACCGAGGATTTGTCCGCAAGCAAACACCTTATTACAAAAAAATGGCTTGATGAGAGAGTAAGGTATTATTGCTTTTGAACATTTGGCTTGAAGCAGCAGCCTCTCTTTGTCCATCTCCTGAAGCCTGTGCTGCTGACTTGGTCACCTCATGGACTTTCAAGGTTCATTGTGTATTTTTCTACTTTTTAACTGGAGTTGTAGCCAAAGTATGTTTTTCCATAAAGCCATTTGTGGATAGATGGACATATTTATTGTCATGCTTGATACCAAACCTGAGCTATCTGTCCACATACATGTGGCAAAAACCTATCAGATGGTTTGATGGTTGAACCTGTGCTCAGTCCTCCGTTTGTCACAGCCATTTATCACTGACCACTGGGCCAGCCGTCGGTTCCAAGGGGATCTGTAGCAATTAAATGTCAAGTTTCTCATAAAAACACTTGTTGTTCAGTTCGGGAAAACATGTGGGCAATGTGAAAAGAAAAGTGATGAGACTTGCTTGGTGTGTGGCTGCTTTTTCCAGCATCCCGTATCCTGGGGATGCTTTGTTCTCGTTTGGATAATCATCAGTTTCAGTTCTCAGTCAAACTTGTTAGCAGAAGCTCGGAAATACGCAGCAAGGTTTGTAGGCTACGAGTCCAGAGAGGGCACAGCAACCAACCACCAACCCATCTTTTTGTCAGAAAGGCACTTGAGGAAGAATTTGTTAAAGTATTTGTTGTTTTGTATTTTTTTAAGTGCCCACTTACTATATTACTCACTATTCTCTCTGCTTATGGCTATAAGGAAGGTTGGGAGGTGGTATTGTCATTTAAAAGACAATATTTATTTAGACTCTTATTTGAAGGTGAGGGGGAAAATGTATATTTTCTAATTACATCATCTGAAAACTGATGGATTGTCAGAGCAAGGTATGATGGTCATATGCCAAAAATAGGAAGCCGTAGGATGAAGTCTAAAGGGAAGCTCATCTCATTCCTTACTACTGTCAGGAAACCCACAGAGCCACAAACAAGCCGAACACCCACACCCTCGCTGAGTAGCCAGAAAGCCGTGTTGAACATTTTGCATCAAATTTAATCCCCCGTAGCACAGGCTGTTCATGATTAAACACGGCGGTTTTGCTGTGTTGCAACTCCCTGCTTTCGCAGGAAACCGAGACAGATACAAACCAAATGAGGCGAGGAGATTCAACTCCACGAAGACGCGATGTTCTGGGGACTGATGCAGCCCCAAACCTCTGAGTCACAGGCTGTAGTTTCCACCGTTTCCCTCGGTGAGACAGAGGTGATCTGCTGAGCTGTGCAAGTGGAAGCTGAAAACCAAGCCTTGCTTTAAGTTTAGGGAGACACAGGCTGGCGGGAGGGTCTGGAGTCTGAGGTTCAGACTGACCAGAGGTGGAAAGGCCACGAAAAGCAGCTCTCAGAGAAGGGTGAAGGGTTGGTGATGGTGGGTGAAGGAGGGATGGCAAGAGAGAGGAACAAGGCAGATAAATTTGGCAGTAAGACGTGGCTTTGCGCTGTTCACACCTACCCGTGGAAGTGCTCGGTGATGATGGCTTCTCCACAGAGACGCACGTTGCATTCGAGAAGGGTATCGAGCAGCAACATGTAGGCAGGGAGATGTCCTGCAGTGAATCGGCCCTCCAGAGAGTTTGCATTGCGCTGGGGGATCCTTCCCAGCACATCACAGTCCGGAACCCCCCACTGGGACACCCATGCTTAGGCCATGGGGGTGCCAAGCTGCTTAGGCTGCAGCTCCGGGGGCTCCAATTCAAAAAAGTTGACCAAATGGACACCAGGGGCCAGGAGAGGCCGGGGGCCATCGATGGGCGGCAGCAGGAGGTGTTCATTCCCCAGCACCCCGGACTCCACCGAGTCGGTCTCGGCCTGCAAGGTGAGGACGTTCTTGAGGGATGTGGCGGCGCGGGGTCCGCTGTTGGAGTTCCTCATGGAGAGGGAGATGGCGCTGGGCCGGGGCTCCCCTGAGCGCCGGCAGCAGGGCAGGTATTTGCCCATGGCCCTCTTGAAGTCCCTCATGAAGAGCGGGTAGATGATGGGGTTCATGGTGCTGTTGCAGTACCCGAGCCAGGTGAGCACGTCGAAGAAGCTGGCCGGGACACAGTCGCAGACTGCCTGGGGGACACAGCAAGGGTTAGCAGCATCTCCCACCTCCATCCCCATTTCCCAGGCATGGCAATGTTTTCCTTTCCAAGGAACCCTTCAAAACCCTGTTGAAGGGGTTTTCCTTGCCGTTGCCCCCCAGGGAAGTTGCATCTTTGGTCCCAGAGGCTTTCCAGCAAGATCTGCAGCATCTGAGATCCAATCCAGCAGGATTGGAAGAGAAAAGCTATTGAAAACCTGACATAAAACCCCCATACGCGCTTACCTCAATCACGTTGGTGACGAAGAAGGGGAGCCAAGCCACGAAGAACATGCCCAGGAGGATGCCCAGCGTCAGGCTGGCCTTCAGCGCCTTCTTGCTGTGCTTGTTGGCGAACCTCCTGCTCTCACTGCCAGTCGTGGGCTGGCTCGGGGCACGGGGAACCTGCAACGGGATGGGGTGGTGAGCGAGAGTTTCTCCCCACCCCAAAAAAGTGGCATTTGGTGCTGCAAATCCTGAAAAGAAACCCCTGTTGTTATTTTCCTTCTCACAAGGGGCAGGAGGGTGGCACACACCGCAGCCCCCAAACCACATATCAGGAAGAGGAAGCAATAGAAACCCTCAGCATTGAGAGTATTTTAAATTTTTTACTGTAAAATAGGAGGTTTATCATTAGGATGCTTCTTTTGTAGAAAAATCCAATTCAGTCCATGTTTTGGTGAGAATAAAGCATGCCCTGAAGAGGCAGCTCTAGCTGCTGATTAGAGCAGCAAACCAGTTACATTTTTAAAAGCAGGATGTCAAACATCTCAGCCTACAAACACCACAACTACCTCAGCCCTCTATGCACTCCTGCAGCCTAAAATGACATTATTATCTCAACCCTCTGCCGTAATTAAATGAGGCCCCGTTACAGCTCAGCTTCCTGCCCAAAAAAGAGAACAAAAATCTGTTTAAAAAGATGAAACTCAAGCATTTTCTGGCTTACACCCCATTTTCAGCCCAGCCTGAACAGATCTGGGGTTTCTAGGTGTCAGCTGGGACATTTCCCTCTGGCAAATGCTGCTTTTCCATGGCAGAGCAAAGCACCCGAGCATCCCCCGGTCCCCAGAGCGGGGCTGTGGCAGGGTCTGTTTGTAAAGTCCAAAAACTTGGCATCTGGGATGGGGGGGAATAAAACATTTTATGTTATTGTCGGTTTGTTCTTTAATTCTCATTTTCCTTCCGAAATCGTGGTACATCCGCTCACGTGCGGGAGAGCTGGCAGGTCAGGGAGTCCTGGCTCCTTTCTCAAAAGAGAGAGAACAACAAACTAAATCAAGCTATTTAAAAGCAATTAAGTTTGTATTTTCCCTGTAGGATATGAGGTCAATAAAGCCTATTACAGAGAATTAAAGCTGTTAGATTTAGTGGCAATTACCTTCTCCTGGAGAAATACAAACAAGTGCAGCCACGTTTGGGTTATAAAAACCACACACACCGGTTTAACCAGCAATCGAGTGAGGAGGGATTTTGCAGTTCCTGTTATAGTCCAGGTAATGAAAACAGAAGCCAGCTCTTCAAAATAAGGTGCTCTCCAGAATTTGGTATTTGCTATTATTTACTCCTTCTCCCCCGTATGTCTAACGCCCACCATGGCCAAGATTTACGAGTGGAAAGTCAGATAAGATTAAAACCCTCTGGGATGACGCTAGCCAAGAGGGGGGCGAAACTGCATTTATTTTGCGTCGCTGAGCATTTTCGCCTCTATCTTAATTTATTTCTCTGCTTCTGCTCATGCTGTTTCTGAGCTCCTGAGCAGCTCAGAAGTGCACCATTGCTGGGATAAGACTTGGGGCACCTCTGAGGACGTCAAGAAGGTGGATTTTGCCCAAAATCTCCCTCATTGCTGTCTGGTTGCCAAAGACATTTGCTGACTCCAGCTCTGAGGCTGTTCTGAAGGCAGAAACACCCCAGGCACCCAAATGATGGGGGTCAACAAGGAGCAACGTCCCTGTGGCCACCTTACCTGTGGCGTGGCCTCGTCGGCAGTGGCCACATTGGAGGTGAGGGAAGCCACCTGCACCGCTTGCTTTCGGGCTGCCAGGAGGATGCGGCAGTAGGTGAAGGAGATGGCGGCAGATGGGAGGAAGAAAGTCAGGCAGGAGGCCACCAAGGCGTAGGGCAAGCTGACCACCAGCCGGCATTGGTCCTCGTCCCCCTGGGAGGTGACGTTTGGGGACCGGACCTCGAACTCCAGCTCGTGCCAACCCATCTTGATGGGGAGGAAGGAGGCCAGCGCCGCCAAGGTCCAGGTGGCCAGGATGAGCCAGAGGGCTCTGCAGGAGGTCATCCGCAGCTTGTACTTGAGGGGGGAGATGATGAGGAGGTAGCGGTCCAAGCTGATGACGCAGAGGTTGAGGATGGAGGCACTGCAGCACATGACGTCGAAGGAGTACCAGAGGGAGCAGAAGTCGCCCCGCAGCACCCAGCGGCCGTAGAGCTGGTTGAGCATGGCCGGGGGCATCACCACCAGCCCCACCATCAGGTCAGACATGAAGAGCGACACCAGGAAGTAGTTGGAGGTGTTGCGGAGGGAGCGCTGGGTGACGATGAGGAGGATGAGGAGGAAGTTCCCCGCTGTGGTCAGCAGGATGATGAAGCAGAGGAAAGCGGCCACCCAGCTGCTCCCCACCAGCAGTGAGCGCTCCCCCAGCACACTGGCATTGGGGGCCCCTACATTGCCCTCCATGAGGAGCCGGGGGGACCTTCTCCGGCTGCAACCTGCACTAGGTGATCATTGCTGGAGCCAGCTCCTGGGTAAGAGGTACCATCTCTGTCTCCGCGCTGTGTCCGTTCTCCTTTCTCCTCTCCTCCTCTTCCTCGCTTCCCCCGCTCTCTCTCTTCACTGGCAATCAGGGCAGAGTGACAACCCCAGGAGCCGATCAGTGAGGGTCCCCTCCCCGTTACTCACAGCCAGGCATTTTCTTGTCTCTGCAAATACTCCTGAGCTGGGATGTCCCTGGATGCTCCTTCTGGATGCTGGGATGCTCTGGACACCGGGGAGGCTTGGGATTCTCTGGATACCGGGATGCTCGAGATGTCAGGGATGCTCTGGAGACTCTGATGCTCTGGATGTGCTGGACCAGGGAATAATCTGGACTGCAGGATGCTCTGGATGACAGGGATGCTCTGGACCCCAGAATGCTCCAGATACCAGAGATGCTCTGGACTCCAGGATGCTCCAGATGCTGGGGATGCTCTGGACCCCCAGCGTTTGGCTCTCTGCCCCCTGCTGGGCTTGGCTACCTGCAGAGCTCCGTCCCCCAGGGCAGCGGGGATGTGCTGAGCAAATCCGTGCCTGAGCTCCGCTGCTGCTGCAGCCAGAGATGCACGGAGAGGCAGAGCAGCCCCGAGGCGAGGACGAGGATGCTCCCAGCCAAGCTCACTGGTGAGGAGGAAGATGCAACATGCAGGAGTGTGGGAAGGTGTCTCTCCCCGGCAGAGGTTTGTCCAGCGTGCATGCGTGTGCGTGTGTGTGTGTGTGTGTGTGTGTTACCAGCCAGACTTTTACCTGCTGCTCTGTGATGCACAGGAAAGGATGCAGAAATGCTGATTTGGAGGAGGTGGGGCTGCAGGGGGAGAGGAGGAGATGAAATGAAATGCTGATGAAAACAAGGATCTGGTCGAAACTCCGTAAAGTGGCAGCCAGAGAGTTCTCTTTTCCACCTTAAAGAGACAGCCAGCGCCGTGCTCTGCCTCCCCGCCGCTGGAGACCCTGTGTCTGCCAGGCCGGTGGGCAGTGACCCACGGGCCAGCAGCTCTGCAGTGAAGCCAGCAGCACTGAGCGCCAGGCTCCATCCTAAAATTTTGCAAAGCCAAATAAAAAGCAGCAAAACCTGCTAGCAACAGCCTGCACTTCCCTGCTCAGAAAACATCCAGGGGCACGGAAAGGGCTCGCTGCCTGATTTTTCCGTGCTGCAAGTTTTTATTGGCTGGCTTCGGTGCAGCCCAGATCCCTGCCTTTGAAGGCACAACACGGGACAGACCGACAGCAACTGGCCCTGTGGCAAGCAGGAGGCAACACATCGGAGGACGCAGCGGGTCCTGCTGGCTCCTTCATCTCTTCTAGTTCAGAAGACATTTCCGAATCTTTAAGTGCTGTCAGGTATCCCATGCTTGAGTCAATTCCTGGGAGTGCTTGGCAGGGACTGATTTGACCAGTTTTTGACCAGCTGCCAAAAGGTGTTTTTTAAATACTAACAAATGGCTGCAATTTCTTCTGGAGGGAGACCAGAGCTGAGGGCACCGACTTCAGCACAAACCAGAGCCATGCGTGTGTCTCCGCTGTGCCCCTTGGCACCCACTCCTGCAGTCACAGGGCCAGACGTGGCCCTTTTCTCCCTGCACCACCACCGAAGCTTTTGTTATCACGCTTTCCCTTGAAGATGCTGCTGCTGCTGTGTGGGTGAGCGCCAGCTGTGCACACTGCATGTCCTGCTGCACCGCCCCAGCTGCCCACCCCAGCACAGAAATTTGTCTCTTTGCCAAAATCTACTTTACTAAGCACCTTTTCCTAGTGGCTGGATGGGTAATTCAAGTCTGGAAACCACCTGTGAGCAAGCGCCATGGAAGATGCAAACTGGGGCTCACCACACACCCCATTGCCTGCCCTGGGATCTCTGTGCCACTGGAAAGCCATTCACTGGGAAACAGCTGCCGTCACTTGCACCAGGACAAGCTCTTCTGGGAGTCTGTGCACATCTGCCCTCCCTCTGCATCCCCGGGACCCTCTCCTGGGATGCTCCCAGCCAAAGCCACCCCAGCCACCTCTGCGTCACTGTGTCCTGGCCAGCGTCCAGGGCAGAGCACACACACGCGAGGCTCTGATCGCAGCGGGAGGTTTCTTTAGAAAGAACACTCGTACCAGGAAACCCTCACTTCCTCATCCCATCTGTGCTGGGAACAAGGGAAAAAACCCACCCCGAGCCCACACTGCAGCAGCCTCCCCAGCCAGGATGAATCAATGCAGTGGCACAGATTTATCCCAGCTGGGTCCACGCTGGTGCTCAGCAAGGAAACCACGCACAGCACAAAGCCATGCTCCTTCCCAGCCCTGCTGCACCCCAACCTTAGGAGCACCTCGGTTTCTCTCCAGAGCTTTTGCTCCAGAGATGAAGATGGTATCAGCAGCGTGTCCTCCTCAACTCGGTGTGTGGGAGGTTGGCTTGGATGTGTTTGCTGGGGAAGGGAATGTGAATTGATCAAAGAGAAATATGCTTCAAAAAACCTGCCTGAAAATGAGATCCAAATCCTAGCGTTGTGCCTGTCTCTGCTCCGGTGCTCAGCTGCCTGCGTGTGCTCTCTCCCCTGCGCTGCGTTTCTGGACACATCTGCAGGGGATCGTGGTTTCCACCAGCTCTGCTCTCCAGTACCGCTAGCAGGGAAAGCAAAACCAGGTTGTCAACAGCCACCCAAGTGTCAGCATGGCAAAAAAAGGGCTGGTGAGCCCAAGTGAGTAAAACTGGGAGGGTGAGAGACTTCAGGGAGCACATGCGAGCAGTCCAGGGCTTAACATAACAGCCTTCAATAGTGCAATCCAATCCCAGGATCTCATTCCATCCTTGAACTGGGATGGCTCCTTAGGGCAGATTTTGGGCAGAGCCTGGCTAAGCTACCTTTAAAGATTCATGTTTTCACCTCTAGAACAGCCTTCCTCGGCCTGCCTCCACTGAAGCTCAGGTTGTGTTGAAAGGAGGTGGGGACATCCTGCTCCGAACACCTTGAACTGCAGCTCCTGGGGTCTGCTGCAGCAGTCCCAGTAAACTCTGCTAAAATCCAGCTCCTGTTTTCACTGTACAGCAATAAAAGGGCCATGTGATGGTGGTCGGTGACAGCACAGCTTTCTCCACCTTTTCCTGCCTCCTGGCTCTCCTGTAAAGCTCCTGTCCTTGAGAGGACACTTCACAGCCTAAAAATAATTATCCTAATGCACAGGACATCTCTACCCCTGCCAAAGTCCTTCCTTTTCAGCTCACCCTCTTTGTTGTGGCCATTGCTCCCTGAATGCAAACCCTGTCCCCCTTCACCACCCCAAGAGCTGCTCTCCAAGCTTGTGCAGAGTCCTCAGAGCCCCTGACCAAAGAGAGGGGCAATCAGAGCTGGTCACTTGCACAGCACAGCCTCCTGCCTCTCCAGGAGCAGATGGGACCATCCCCAGGGCTGGGCTCAGACAAGGGAGCATCGTCTGATCAATTGTGAGGGGACAACCACGGTGGCTGGCCAGACAGCAGTGGGACTGGAGGTTTGCAAGGGCACGCTCTGCCCTGCCCAGGGAATGTTTGATCCAAACACCCTTGGAAATGGCCCACTGGTTCTCAGCAAAGGTGCTTGGGTCCCCTCCTCACCCACAAAGGGATGTCCATGTCCGTGTCCAAGTTCGCCTTCCTCCACTCCAGAAGCACTCCTGGAGGCCATGAACATCTGGATGCCACGAAACTCGCTGGATCAAGAGTGTCACCTAGCGGCAACAGAGCTGATAAAGGTTGTATGGTCCCGCAGAGACCCCACGCACTCCCCACACAAGTGGGACCCGGCAGCCCTTAAATGACAGCGACAGGCTGCAGCGACATGAGCTGTCTCTGGATGCAACCACGCCTGGGCAGCAGATCCCTGCACCCACATGGAACCCATATGCTGAGTATTTGGGGTTGGTTTTCCTTTTAGTGGCTCTCCCTCCTCCTCCCAAATTGGAGGGAAACCATCGTTCTCCCATAGCCTGGCCCCCCCTGCACTGCTGTCCTGTCTGGTGTCCTGGTGTCTCTCCCAGACAGGCATCAGAGCACTGAGAAATGGAAGTCAGAACTAATTTATTTAAGACAAAAAAAACCAACAACAAAACAAAACAAAAGTAAAAAGGAGGGGGAGGCATCGATTACAAGCTCTGGAAGCTCTTGTCAGGACAGCGCCAAAGAAATCAGCTTTATACAACAGAGAGAAAGGGGCAGCAGGAGGGGCACGGGGCTGTCCCCTCACCCCGAGCCTCCCCAGCCCTGCACGAGCTGTCCCTTGCGAAGGTACATTGGCATCTCGGCCCTCGTCCCCCTGCTCCCTCCACCACAATTAAAGTGCAGCAGGGAGAGCGGGGAGAGGGACTGGCTCCCACTCACACCACCCCAGCACAAGTCTGCTCTTGACCTTCCCCTGTGGGCCATAAAATGCAAAAGCCCAGCACCCATGGCCTGATCCAGCTCCCTCGTCCCCAGGGAGTTATGTGGTGGCCCTGAGGACCAGCAAGGAAAGGGCTCTCATCACCATGGATCTCAGCAACCTCACGCACACAGCCCCAGAGGCACATCCTGGGACAAAACGCTCCCCAAGTGCTACCTGATAGAAGGGGGTTGAGGATGAATAAAGATCCAAATGGGTGCCAGGAGGAACTGCACATCCATGCTGAGCCCCATGTCCTTAGGCAAGGAAGAAGATGGGAGGAAGAAGAGATGCTGCTGGTCCCACACACCTCAAGAGAGATGTGCATCTCTTGTGGAGAGGCTGCATCCCATCTTCCTCCGCCTCAGGCACAAGCCCTTTACAAGAGAAAAACCCAGGACTCAGCAAGGGCTCCACAGGGCTCAGAGGCCTGCAGACAGCCCCTGGAGAGCGCAGCTCAGCTCTTGCTCTCAGCCAAAGCCCCCTCGGCCAGGTTCCCACTCCTCTCAATATATTATTACTATTATGTGCAAGTAGTTCTGCATCCGAAAACCCCGAGCCCTCCTCTCTCACCCTGCAGCTCCAGCCCAACGCCCACCACTCAGTTCCTCCAAAAAACGTTCCTCCAGCCCCAGGGTGTCGTGGAGAGCAAAGCGTGAGGGTAGCTATTAGACAGGAAAGACTCCACCACCCCCCTCCCTCCCAAAACCCCGGCCCTCTCCCTCGCGCACACCCCCTGCCCGCGCCACCGGCTGCAAGGACAGTCCACGAGGGCCAGGTCACTCCTCGCCCTCCTCCTCGTGGTGGTGGTGGTGGCTGGAGGGAGGAGGTTCTTCCACCTCTTGTTGGTGGTGGGCATAGTGGTGGGGGCTTGGACCTTCAGCGGGCATGTTCTCCTCCGCGTTCAGGTAGACGTTGAAGAGGGCTCCCTCGTGGCTCGGCTCCTTCCCACAAGCCTGGCAGCTACAGTGAAGGATCTTCTCCACCAGCTTGTCCACCCTGGGGATCTCGTCGTTGCCTGGACAGTCCAGTGTCACCTGGAGAGAGGGACAAGGCCACGGCAAGTGAGTGTGCAGGCTCAATGCCCAGGTGGGCATCCTGCCCCATGCTCTGCCGCCTCGGGGTATTTTAAACCAGAAGCGATGGTTCACTGCCCATACAGACAAATCTCCACAGTCAGTTTGCATGGCAGGAGCACTCTGGGAATGTCTTGCAGGTCACAAGCTGCAGAAATCCAGGGAAAATGCACTGACTCAAGCGGGACACTACTCCCAAGCACCACTAGCACAGAAATATTGGTGGTAACTGCAAAGGCCACCCACAAAACACTTTGCTGAGCATCTCAGACAGTCTGGACTAAGCCATCTGCCCAAATGTCTGAGTTGAAAGTGAAGCAGAGAGCTGAACCCAGCTCCTCGGGTGTTGAGGCTCGCCTCGGAGGCAGGGTTTGTGGCCCAGACAGGATCAGTGGTGGCGTGAAACGGTGAGGTCTGAGGGTGACAGCAGATGGGCTGTGGGAAGCACTGTTGGACATCGAGGAAAGCAAAATCTCCCAAGTGGGAGGAGGTGACAAAGGGAGAAGTGGAGAGAACAGGCACGCGGGATGAGCACGGGGATGAATAATGCAGGCACTGATGGGGGCTGCTTTCTGCCAGCACAGTGACAAATGCATCATTCATCCCAGCAGTCACGTTGCTTCCACCCAGGCATCTCAAGACAGTGTAGAGTCACCTGAGAGACACCCCACAAGGAAATTACAAGTGGGGAAACCTCAGGGAAGGAGAACGACCTGTCCTAAAGCAGCAGCAGAGCAGAGCTGAGTCCCCTGAGCGAGGCTGCACAGAAAGCACCGTAGAGCAAGCAGGGATACTCACGATTTCCCACATGGACTGGGCTGGCATGCAGGAGTCACAGTGAACCAGGGACTCTGTGGACTGAGGGAAGGTGTTGGGGACGCTGTAGCTGAAACACTGTCCCAGACAGGCCCTGCAATGACAACAGGAGGGATGAGGGCTCAGGGGAGGTCCCTGCCCTTCCCAACAAGGGCAGAAAGAGATTTAACTTTCCACTGGGACAGACAGAAGGCAGCTGGGCAGAGGCAGGACATTGTGTGTGGCTTCTTGTGCGAGTGACAGTCCTCAAAACCACTCCAGTGTCATCAGCAGCACCCAGCTCTGCTCTGAGGGTGGATCTGTACCTGTTCTGGATGGACTTGGACTCGCAGCCGCTGTGTCCCACGATCTGGGTGATGTTCTTTGCCTCACACCAAGCACTCTTGTCTGGGAAGAGGGCGAGCTTGTTTATAGGGGGCGGTGCGGCCAGGAGCAGCGCTGGGAAGAGGGCACCAACCACGAACCATAACATCATGGCCAGCTCTGCCAAAATCCTACAACTGGAGACAGAAAGTAAAGCGTTAGCAGGAAAGAAAACAGACAAGCCCACCCATTTCTCCAACCCTGTGGCTGTTCGTGACTGTGACAAGCACAAATACGTACTCCCAGTGCGCTGGTACTCACATCTCCCCCCACAGCCACTGCTGTGGCCTGGTTGGCTCCCCAAAACACTGCACGGGGAGTGGGACATGATGCTCTGCTTCCTCCCTCTTCAAAACAAGCTCTGGGACAGGCAGGTACGTGCATCACATCTCCCGAGCTTTGTGCCAGAGGCAACAGCAGGCTTTTCATCGTTTCCCACCCAAAGCTGGGCTGGGAGAAGTTTGCAAAACAAAAGCGTCACCACCACAGGCCGGGCCAGGTTGGAGAGGTTGCGGACCGCATAAATGTTTTTTATTTGAGGAAGGAGCAGACTTCCCCACTTCATTTTCTCCCACCTTAAAAGCCAAGGCTCTTTTTCTCAGGTCCCCCAGAGAAGAGGGATCACTTTCCCTCTTCCCCTGGAATTGCACACCAGGTGTCGCTGCAAGGCAGCAGCAAGCAGGGAGACGTGGAAACCTCAGTCCAGAGGCTGGAAACAGAAAAGCCCAATGCGGCATTTATTTTTACAGAGCCACTCACATTCGGCAAACTCTGAGGACGGGAACTCAGTCTGCAGGCAAGGGGGGTCCTTTTAACACCAAGCACAAACCTCGCTCGCAAAGGTGGTCGGCCGGGAGGTCACTTACCACCCCCGGAGAAAGCCCACGCAGGGTTTCCTTGCGGGCCAGCTCTATTCTCGAGCCAAGGTGCCTGCATTAACACTCCCAATCACTGGGGAAAGGCAGATGGAAAAGCATCATAGAAACAGGGAAATTTTTTCCTTTGTGGGGTTTGGATGGAGTCACAGCGAAAGGCAGACAGTTCTACTTTCTAAAATATTTGTTAGAACCATGTTATTTGTTATTTCCTTTTATTTATTTATCCAGACAGAGATCCAAAGCCCACACTGGAAAGACTCCTGTTGATTGCCATGGCTCCTGGGCCCAGCCCTCTCATGTTTGCCAGGGAAGGAGAGGAAAAACGCCGTGTTTATCAGACCCGGTGTCAGAGGCAGCTCTGCGCTGGGGCCTCCCAGCCGAGCGTCCCCTGGGTCGCTCAGTCCATCTGCACTGTCTACACCAACTCATCCTCAGCTCATCTAAACTATTGAGATGGGCTCCTAGGCACTTCTCACAGCTCCAGCTCAGGTATTTTAAGGTCACTATGGGGCACAGGGGTTTGCCCTCTTACCCCTCTGCTGAGCCCAACCTCCTGGGTCTAAATCAAGACACACAGGAGAGAGAGATGCTTCCCCATTCTCCCCTTTCCCTGATGAAAAGGCATCCTCATTCACTGGCCCTGGTATCTCTGGAGGTATCAGATAGGGGTCTCTGCTAAATTTTCTTATTTCCTGGTGATACAGGAGCCATAATGTCATAACGTAGCGACATCTTTATAGTCCTTCCCAATCCTCCCAGCACTTCTTCATGTGAACCCCATGGGTCCCTGGTGAGAATACCAGCACACAGCAGGGTCTGCAGGTCTCGGTGTGAGATAAGCAGAGGATTTTTGCCTCTGAACATGCACTGGCATTAATGAGAACAGTGTGGCTAAATACATATGTCCTGAAGACAACTCTTAGGGCTTACTTCTGCTCCTTGAAGTATTTTTTTCCGTATCACTGGGGAATTCTGCAATTTCTACAAAGAAGAACATGGCTAAGCTGCACAGACACACACTCAGTTTGCTTGGTTTTCTGAAACGAGCATCACTCATTCCTCAAATGCCAGCAGCGCAGTGTTGAGGAATCCAGCTCCCAAAGGCAAGCCCGAGATCAGAGCTGGGATGTGACCCAAACAGCAATCACAGCCCCCCGGGGAACAGCCAAAATTCCTCTGGAGTCAGCACACAAGTTCACTTCCACATGCCCGATCAGAGAGCAATTTCCTTTTTTCCAAAGAAAGGTGGTGGCTGTTTTTTTTTCCAGGTTTCTCTGCATATCTACCCAGTTGCAAACATTTCTGTCTGTGCTGACAGCCCTGCTCCCCTGGGACCTATTTTGTTACTGGAGGAAGGTGTCCAGCAGGGACGTGTTTCTGCAGCGCCGGTCAGAGCAGACCCATCGCCAGAGGCACGAAGGATCATCTCCGAGCATCTGGGCTCCTGTCTTACTCAGATACCAAGAGGAAGACGAGTGAGGTTGTGCTCTGCTAAAGCACAGGCCCTGGCCTGGATTCAGGAAAGCACTTAAACATATGCTTAAGCCCTTTCCTAAGCAGGGATGTCTTCGTAACCAGGCCCCCCAGCAGCACGGCCACTGGTCCGGTTTGCAGAGGGGCAGTCGGCAAGCAGGGGAACCGGGTACCTCTGCAGTGCAATTGCAAATTGCAAAAAAACCCCCTGCATTTGCAGCTTTATCCTGTCCTTCAGGGGTGCTGAGCACTGCCACCCCATCCGCACGCTGCTTTCCTTCTCCCCTGGAGCCTGCAGGGTCACATTTCTAGTAAGTCCCAAGGTTTATGCCAGTGCCTAGGAAAATATGTGATGCAGCTGAGTTTGGGAGGGAGCTGGGGCTGGAAACAGCCTCCTCGCAACCACGGCATGTTCACCAGCATAGTTCAAACCAGTCATGCGAACAGAGCTGCCACTAAAACCATTCATCTGACAGCAGCCATAGGGTCGGAGACAAAAGCACCGTGTTCCTTCTCCCCCCTGGCTGGGAAGGGAAGGGAAAAAGGAAGACAAGGCACCCGAGCAGGTTTGCAAACTCCCGATTAAATAAAGGCATTGAGCACATTCCTCCGTGACAAGCTAAATTACACGTTGCAGCCCTTAAAGGAACAAGTGTGTGCTCCCCGGCGCTGACCCCGGCCCCGGTCTGCCGGCAGGAGTGAGCATTTCCCCGCACACAGGGGCTTCTTTCTCTTCTCCGCACTAGGGCACTTTTTTTTCCCCTGCTAGTCAAAGCTTTTCAAGCAGAAAGTTCAGCTCAGTTCCGGCAGAGCCATCAGCCCGTGAGGGTCTCCCCCCTCTCCCTCTGCAGGGAACCGCGCGGCAGCTTCGTCCACCATCCCTTCAGCGCGCATTTGAGAAATCAAAATGACTCAGTCCTTGAGCCTGGCACATCCCAGACTCCAGAGACAAACAACTTCTCAACGCACAGCTGCAGCCTTGTGGTGAGCAGCCCCGGAGCCCTTTTCCAGCCTGTCCCCATGCCCAAGGAGCTGAAGGGCAAAATGTCCAAGGGTGATGGGTCTCAGCTGCATCAGCTCAGCATCCCTTTGAGGCCCAAGGAGCCAGGCAGGAGTCCTGCTGACAGCTGAGTCTCCCATCAACCCTGTTTTGAGATCCAGTGGTAGCACGCTCAGATGTTTTTTGTCACCTAAAAGAGCTCCTTCCTCCCATCTCAGGAGTCCCACAAGCAGGACGGTCCCTGCCAAGGCCTGGAAGCAGCTGGGAAAATCTACATTGCTGCATCGGCTAGAGGACAATCAGGGGAATTACCTCGGAGGCCGTGTTCCCACCATCCAGCCCACAGCTGTTCCCAGTCATTTGGAAACCAAACACTTCTGGAGGAAAATAAAGAAGATCTAATCAGTTTTACCCTCTTTTTCCAGCAGGAAGTTTACACCATAATACAAGACAAGCCTGCAGGTGGACATGGGGAACATTTCATAAGTAGTTTAATATATTTATAGGCATTTCTCTTAGCCAGGATCTTGCAGTTTTGCCAAGCACATAAAAACACAGACACAGGTATATTATGGTCACGGCCACACATGCAGCATCCCAGGTTCTGAGAGACAAGAAACCCCTGATCTTTATAAACGTTGCTTAGCAAAGGCTCAAACCGGTGAACACAGCACAGAAATAGTGTTAGCTCCATGCTGTAGCAAACAAAAATGAGGTAGAAAGCCAGGAAATTGCTTTACTTCAGTGCTCGAATCAGTGATTCAAGTCCTTGTGTGCGATGCACAACATCTCAGCAGAGATGGACAAGGCAAAGGTTTCAGCTCCTGGTCTGGATCAAAGCTAGGGCCTTCACCTTCCTCTGCCTCCCCTGGACACACGGCAGTCCTGTCCGTCTGTCCCACCCAGCCTGGCTCTCAAGCTACCCCACAGCAAGCTGCCAAGAGCAACCCCAAGTCGGTGTTAGACATAAACCACGGCAGTAGCGGGTCCTGCCTGTATGTTCAACTACTTATTTGTGCCATTTTGCTGAGAAAAGCTGCTGCATGATGCTGACAAGAGGAGGCCCCAAAGATGCGCTGCTGAGTGCAATGCTCTGTGCCTCAGTTTCCCTGCTTGAAAGACCAGAGAGAGGGAAGCGCTGTATGCCAAGTGAGGCAATGGGTGCAGAGAGAGTGGGAAAAGCACAGGGAGGTCTTTGGAGTGCCAGATTTCCTTCGAGGGAAGAGGCTGCCTGGGGCAGGAGGGGAGGGACGGCTGCCAACAGCCCTTGCCCCACACGATGCGGGAAGGTGCTTGGGGGAAACGCCGCTCTCAGGCAGGTGGGAGTCAGGCCGGGACATCGGTGTCACACAAGGACATCGTGCTGGGGCACTGGAGTCGCACAAGGACACTGTGCTGCAGGGTAAGGGGTGGTTGCTGCCTGGAGAAGAGAAAGGTCTCCAAGGACTCGGGAGGGATCGCTCCTGCATGTGGATGTGGCCAGGAGCAATCTCTCTTCCAGGCAGCTGTAAATGCTAAAAGGCAACCGATTATTTAGGCATCTAAAAGGAAGCAAAGCCACAGAAAGTGTCTGATTTGGTCGTATCTGGAAAGAAACATGTACCTGTCCCAGAAAGATCCAGGGCATGGGTCTCCTTAGGCACAGGATGTTGTCTATGCAGCAACTTCTGAATACTACAGGGAATTGCCTCTTAGGAATCTCAACTCAAATAATATCTGCTTACACGGAACAAAAAATATTATAAGCCAGCATTATTAGCAGGAAAAGTTTAAATCTAAACTGAGAAAACCTGAAAAGCTATTGTGTACTTCACACACAAAAAAAATCAAACCAACTGACTTTATTCAATACTTGTCCTTATTCAGTATTTCAGAAATTTGCAGATAGCAGAAACTTTACATTTTTCAATTTGGTTGCAGAAAACACAAAATACAACATTCTTTTGGGGAATCTACCACTGAGCCTGCAGTAGCCCAAATTAATCTGATCCATGTCATGACAATATCATCAAGCAAAAGGGAAGAGAACTATGCACTGACAATGTCTAGACGTAATTCTTCAGGACAGCAAGACAGATGAGTGCATAACTGAACCCAGAAACCTCTTCTGAGCTGAGAGCTTCAGTCTTGCTTCGCTGAGCTGCAAAATCTGGGAAGAAATTACAAAAAAATAAAAAGGGAACTACCACAGGAAGACATTTGATATTTAACATGCATAGGAATCAATCCTAAAAACTTTCTGACAACAGAGCAAAAGCTGTGTCATTTCTCACTGTGGATCTGGTTGTCCCTGCTCCTTCCAAAAGCAGGAGATGTTAGAGCTTCCCTTTCCGTAATGCATTAATTTCCACTCAAGCATGGTTTGCCGATTCACAGAAATAAAGCTGAAATAGAGAAAAGCAGTGCAGCATTTTTAAAGCCCTCTCCCCTCCCCACTCTGGCCAGTATTTCAAAAGACTTTGGTACATTGGGAGATTAAACCTGGCTTCTCAACCATACACTGAGCACTTGAGAAACTCATTTTATGCAGCTGGGAAAAAAAATATCCAAGCTCCTGTACCTACAAAAGTCATTGGAAAGCTACCTATGGGCTTAGATAGGCTTAGAATGGGGTCCTAAAGGAGCTCTGCTGGAAAAGGGACACGCTAATGGCCTGGGGAGGAGGCAAGAATATAAACAGTTTCTGGTAATTGATTTCAACTGCTTAATTTCTTCAGCATTAAGAACAGTCACTGCCTGTAAAATGCATCAGAAAAGCACAGGAATATACCCTGGCCCCACACTGCCCTCCTCTCCCTCTGTTCTTCAAGCACCTGCTCAAAACGTGGGGCTCTGCAGCCCCTAAGAGCTGCGGGGCAAGCAGGATGGGAGCAAGGATCAGCCATGCGGGGACATGGAAAAGAAGTCAGGTATTGGCCTCCGGCTGCCGGCAGTTTTGGGAAGCAGCAAGACTGGGGTGCCTCGGCAAATTGGGGAAAGAGAGAGTGTACGGGCTCAGCCTGAGACCCCATATGAGGAAAGACAAGCCTGCAACACGCTTTGGCTAGAACAGTCCCCAGCGGTAGGTCGTACTGGCGTGCACTGCAGATAAAACGAGAAATAGGCGCTTTCGAACACAGCTGGTAGCAGCATTGCAGCCAGAGGCCCCGCTCGCATGTCTGGACCTGAAGGAGACTCGACTCCCCCCCGCGTTTCCCCCAGAGCTGGTGTTTCCCACACGCTTGCTGCCGCAGAGCAGGCAGGGCCAGCCGGCACAGGCAGCCTGGCTGAGGCTATCACCCACAGCTCCAGCCATGCAGGAGGACCGGAGGTGTCCAAAAGTGGACTGTGGATCTAATCCCCTTGGAAAATCCCATGTGGAAACAGCGAGTGCTGCCCTCCCACTGGGCTGCTCTCTCTAAAGCAGTCTCTGACCCCTGCAAACAGCAGTTTTCCACCCAGTGTGGAAAGGGGCTCTGTCTTTTCCTCCTTCACGACATCCCAAAACAAGAGCCTGGCCGCTATCCTGCACCAACAGCATCTCCCCAAGGCACCTGGCTTGCCCCGGAGTACACGCTCACACTGTTTCACCTTGCAACAGAAATCCCAGCTTCTTCCCTCCATTTTCGGTGAAAACAGCTTTCAAGGGGCTGGCGGTAAAATCCGCACCGCCTCTGGGAAGGGTCCCAAGCGTCGTTCGCTTTTACCCGTGTTTGATTCGCACACAAGCACCAGCGGCTTCCCCGGGGAGTGCTGCTCCCAGCAGGCCCAGTTCTGCTTTCACTTAGAGTGAGGTAAACTGGGACCGGCTCCTCCGAATGACTCCACTGGTGCAAATGAGATCAGAATCTGGCACCGCTCGTCTTACTCAAAACAAGCATAACTGGAACCAGATAAAACCAGTTCTAGTACATAGTGGCCACCAGGATTATTACTATTTTTTCAATTTAGCACACACGCCGCGTAAGGCCGTCCCGCAGTCAGAGATGGGAGTTGTCTCAAATGCCAACCGCGCTGGCTTTCGGCTCGCTCGGTCATTCATTACCAAACTTGCATAAAAAAATCAAGCCCTGTCCGACACAGCGGGGTTGCGCTTGCAGGATCAGGTTCCCAGCTGCTGGAGTAAGAGGTGGAAAGCGGGAAAGAGAAAAGGGTTTGCAAGTGGCAAGCAGCACAAATTCAGGCGACTTGAGTGCTGTTTTGCCCTCATTTAATCTTTGCTCTATCCCGCACCAGCCTTCTCAGTTTCGACGACACGAAACCCAACCTCTCTGTTATTTACCCACGGCACTGACTGCAATATTTCTAACATCGAAGCATAAAACCACATGGCAGTGCAGGGCCAGAGGACTTCAGGGGTAACGTAACAGCTTGCAGCTCTGTGGGTATTTTTGATTGCTCCCAGACACGCTGGGGGCTGACCTCGCACTTGACATTTAGATGGTTTCTGCTAAAACTGCAGGATTGGGCCCAGTAACAACGAAATCAAACTGTGAAGCAAATGCTGGTGTTTTCCCCTTTCTGGCCAAGTCATCTGAGCTCTGTATCAGAGGAGAAGGAGGCTTATGCCACTTCTGAAAGAGTAGCCAAAGCGAGGGCCCAATCCTGACGCTATTTTCAAAGCTCAGCTCCAAGGGAACAAAATTTTGGCTGAAAAGAGGGTAGCAGCCCAGCCCAGCACCACAATTGGTAGAAAGGAGTGTTGGGTTGGTGCATTCTCACCGTTGGAGCTAATTTACGCCCTGGAAAGCCCTGGCTTCCACTCCCCATGTTGCTCCCTCCCTAAACAGCGCTGTGTGAGAAACAAAGGTCTGGGAAACAGCAAGCACAGCTCCTGCCAGCGCTCACGGGAGGCGCAGAGGACAGACCATCCCTCATTCCCACTCCAGTCCTCCCCCAAAAGGACAATTTTATCAGCCGCTCAGCTTTTTAAGAGTCTGATTTGAGTGGCTGAGAAGTTTCTTTGCTCTAAGCTGTGCAGGACCTGCTGGCACTCTGGTCCTTGCTTTATTGCAAGGGATCTTCAAGCCTGGGCAACTACAGAGGAGGGGCTTTTTTTTCCAGCAGCATTTTTAAAAGTAAAATATCAGGAGCGAAGCCCTCCAAAAGGACAATTTTATCAGCCGCTCAGCTTTTTAAGAGTCTGATTTGAGTGGCTGAGAAGTTTCTTTGCTCTAAGCTGTGCAGGACCTGCTGGCACTCTGGTCCTTGCTTTATTGCAAGGGATCTTCAAGCCTGGGCGACTACAGAGGAGGGGCTTTTTTTTCCAGCAGATTTAAAAATAAAATATCAGGAGTGAAGCCCTCAGATGGAGCAAGTCCCCAGCTCTGCCTTCCCTAGGGTCACTGCAGCTACGATATGGGAGCCAGTGGAGGTATTGCTCACACTTTAATGGGAACAGCACGGAGCTTGGGGAGGGATCACTGCCCAGGAGTTTAGTCGGCTTTTCAGGCAGGTTTCTCACCACTGTACCATCTTAGCACCACCTCGGCAATGCCAACACACACCATGAGCGAAGTTACTACAATACGGACAGGTCTTCAAGGCTACTTTAAAAGCATGTTGGCTCAGGGCCCAATCCTGCCCTTCCTGGGCACCCAAAACTCCCTCCAACTTGACTATTTTCCTTGCTCCGGAAAGACGACCGGGCACTCACAAAGCCTTTGCTCATTTGCCCTTTTTGCAAGACCGCAAACTCCCCAAGCTGGAATTCAGCATGGAGAGGTCAAGCCAAGAGCCCGGATTCTTCTCAGGGCTGTTTGCAAACACTTGGGATTTTTATACTGAAGGCAAATTCCATTTCCCATCCTGCGGTTTGCAAATTTGAGGCGAGCTGCTTTTTTCGAGATGGGAGACTGCCTTTGCAAAGCCAAAGTGCCCATTGTATCCGGCTGTTTGTTGGACATTGCAAAGAGGACATTAAATTCTTCGGCTAAAAATACAAGGGAAAATCTGAGTCTCACCATATCACTGGGATCTTTCCCACTTGTTTCAGTAGGGTGTAGATTTTTCCCGAAAAAACCTGCATGGCAAAGCTATAGTGCCCCAAATCCACAAACACTTCACACAGGCTGAATTTTGAATTTGGTGGGGTTAATCCTTTATGTAAAAGTTACATAGCAGAGCATAAGTTTCTTATGTGAGTGCCCTCATAAGAGAAACATTAGTAGGCAATAAGGGATAGTCCAGATCAACTTTAATGCAGCCTGAAAATGAGCTAAAGCATGTTCTGTCCCTGGAAAACCTCTCAGAGAGAAAAAGAAATCCCCACTGTGCATAAAATGCAGAGATTATTGTATAGAACAAATAAGAATTGCCACAAGTATGTAGACAAACTGAAATACTATCTTACGAGTTGAGAAACAGGTAGAGAGATACTGGATATAAGCATTTGTAATATTCCAGTAAGCACAAAAACTATTTGTAGGATACAAGGATGTAAATTCATCCCCAGTGCAAACTTTTCAAGTTTTCAAGTTTGCTGCCTTGCCATCAGGAAAATTTCCTTCCTTTATGATACCCGACCGACTACACGTCCTCTGGCATTGTCGTTAATCGATACACTGAACATTCCCCTCCTTTCCTCTGCACTTTTGTTCGAAACCCGAAAGAGATGGGAAGGACTCTGTACCGCAGATGTGCGACTGATCGAGCGCAGCTCCCCATATCCTATTCTTTTATTTTATTTGAGTTAAAGCGGCGGTGGAAATAGCTTAACGATTGCACAGCAGATCCCCCCCAGAAGTCCGCCTCATCTGCAACTGATTTCTGCCCGTGGCACTATCCTCATCAATCACCCGGGGCGGGGGGGAATGGAAAGGAGAGGAAAAAGAGGCGGAAAATCTGGTGCTGAGAAAAAAGCTGCAGGTTTTGGGGTGGGGGACACACACACAAAGCCAAGGGGTACTCACCACCCAGGCGACGGCGGGCACATCCCATGGGGGCCGCGGGCGGGCGGCTACAGCCCCGCGGTACCCGGCGGTTGCCGCATCCTCGGCGCCGCGGCC
>NW_010197296.1:0-8054 GCF_000695765.1 Mesitornis unicolor | reverse complement strand
AGATTTAGGTTGGATATTAGGAAACAGTTTTTCAATATGAGGTTGGTAGATCACTGGAACAAGTTGCCCAGAGAGGTGGTGGAAGCCCTATCCCTGGAGATATTCAAGGTCAGGCTTGATGGGGGTCTGAGCAACCTTATCTAGTAACAGGGGGTCAGACTAGATGATCTTTAAAGGTCCCTTCCAACCCAATACTTTCTATTATTCCATGATTCTATGAATTTCCTTTAGTGTAAGAAATTTGATCCTATGAAAAGCGTGCACATTTTTTCTGAGCCTCCAAGTTCTTTATAACCTAAAATTTTAGCAACTTCCAGAATGCAAAGTGCTCTAAAAGAACAATAAGTGAAGTTGTCATTGGGGGAACTGATTGCTTTCAAAGTGGATCAGGCAATTTTTGCATGGTTCAAGCCCCTTTGAAGGCTTTTGTCATTGGTCTCTAAAAATACCTTTAAGTAGTGTGTAACATTTCATTTCACAGCAGAAGTTCCCAGCCTCTGCTTTTTTTGAATTTGATGGTATCTTGCCAGGTCACTGTGGAAATACCATGGTTCAGTCAAATAATTTGATGAGGACACTAAAATGGGAATTGCATTCATTAGTTCTTGTTAGCACCAGCAGATCTTCAGAAATACTATTTCTGTAGGATCTTGGAGTCTCAGTCTGTGGTGAGGCAGAAGACAACTCACCTCTATAAATACTCTATAAATACAATTATTTATTTGTATATAAATTCTTTATTTCTATTTCTTTCTCATGACACAGTAAAAGCAAGGCAGGACATGCACACGTGATCTGAAATATGAACTGATTTGAAAAGTTGTTTTAGCTTGTTCTAAAAGGGCTTTCTCCTAACTTGTTTCTGTTTATTTTTATATTGGGTTTTGTTTAACCTATTCTTCCATTGTTTGAAAATGAAGATGGGAGAACAGTAGGTTTCATAACATGAAGTCACCAGACTATAGAAACAAGTGAAAATAATTGTAATTTAAAGTTTCAGTTTCTGTGAAGATTTAAGAGAAAATATCTGGGAAATGCTTGGGAAACTGTACTTAAATGTCCTGGTTTTAACTAAATAGAACTAATTTTCTATTGAGTGATTTTACTTTTCAGCTTAGCCTCTTCTAAGTGACTGAACTTGCGGAAACTGAAGGCATTGTTTTTCCAGTATGTGCTGCTAGAAGATAAGCTCAAGGTCAATTGTCTCATCATGGATGATGTGTCTGCGTCTACAAGGGGGGAAGCGGACCCCAAACTGACCAACTAGGTATTCCATCCCACATACGTCATACTCAGTATAAAGCCGAGGGATCACGAGGGTCTCGGCCCCTTCTTTCATCTTGGAACCCTTCCATCTGTCTCGATCCCGCAGTGGCTGAGATCTGAGCAGAACCCTGCTAGTTCATCTGCCTCTGATTCTGATTCTTGTGTTCCTGCATCCTGCTCCCACCTCCTGCTGAGTTCGGTCTGGGAGTTTTCCAGTGCCCTGCTCCACAGAGCCTCTGGTGACGTATACGTCATTGTGGGGAGGGTGGGGGGAGGATCTTATATTGGTTTTGTATATATATTTGTACATATCTGTATATATTTCATTATTTTCCTATTTACATTATTATCCTGTAGTATTAGTATTATTATTTTATTAAACCTGTTAGTTTTATTTTCCGATCCGTAAAGTCTCTCTCCCTTGTTCTCTTTTCTCTTCCCTTCTGGGGAGGGGAGAGGGGTTAATAGAGAGCATCTGTCCAGGATTTAGTGGCCGGCCCAGCCCTAAACCATGACATTAAAAGATAATATATTTAGCTGAAAGAATAGAAAGGGCACAGTTAAACACAGACATACCACACTTTTGTAAAGAATATAAATGAATCTCCCAAACCCAAGCCTTCTCTCAATGACAAGGAACCTTGACACTCCCCCTTCCAAAAGGGTATGTAACAACTGTCTGCAATGACTGTCCTTTATGGGGAACCTTCCAAGAAAATCATTGTAACAGTGACTTGAAACCATACCCATTGTCAGTGAGTGATAGCCATTCTGATACCAAGTGCTAAACAATCCATACCCAGTCTTCTTATAATTTAACAGTTCTGGAGGAAAGGAAGTTACTACAAATGCATATTTATAATTGACAGGATTTTAGGCTAGTACTTGTATAACAGGAGTCTGGAAAAAGGTACAGAAGATTCTTTTATTTAAGAATTACTATGATTAAAGAGCAAAGAAGGATTTTATAAAACAAGTTTTAGGAGAGTTTACCTGCTTCTTAATTCCATAATCATCACATGCTTCAGCTTTCATTTTTTCAATCTTTTCTTCTTGCTGTTTTGCTTCTTTTTCATACATAACTTTTTCTTTTGCCAATCTGCAATTAAATCAAGTGATTGTGTTAAACTGGTTCTGTTATGGTAAAAAGATATGCCATTGAAAACAAAAAACACCCCTGAAAGCTGCTGTCTATGAGATAATACACAGTTTTCTAAAAAAAGGCTCTTAACTAGTGCAAAAAACTGCATCTAGGAAATGCTGAATTTATGAATGAGCTTCAACAAGGCCAAGTGCCGGGTCCTGCACTTTGGTCGCAATAACCCCATGCAGCGCTACAGGCTTGGAGATGAGTGGCTGGAAAGCTGCCGGGCAGAAAAGGACCTGGGGGTGTTGGTGGACAGCAGGATGACCATGAGCCAGTAATGTGCCCTTGCAGCCAAGAAGGCCAATTGCATCTTGGGATGTATTAGAAGGGGTGTGGTTAGCAGGTCGAGAGAGGTTCTCCTTCCCCTCTACTCTGCCCTAGTGAGACTGCATTTGTAATACTGTGTTCAGTTCTGGGCCCCTCAGTTCAAGAAGGAGAGGGAATTGCTTGAAAGAGTCCAGCGCAGGGCCACAAAGATGATTGAGGGAGTGGAGCATCTCCCTTATGAGGAGCGGCTGAGGGAGCTGGGTCTCTTTAGCTTGGAGAAGAGGAGACTGAGGGATGACCTCATTAATGTTTATAAATTTGTAAAGGGTGAGTGTCAGAAGGAAGGAGCCAGGCTCTTCTCAGTGATAGCCAATGACAGGACAAGGGGCAATGGGAGCAAGCTGGAGCATAGGAGGTTCAATCTGAACATGAGGAAAAACTTTTTTACTGTGAGGGTTACAGAGCACTGGAACAGGCTGCCCAGAGAGGTTGTGGAGTCTCCTTCTCTGGAGACATTCAAAACCCGCCTGGACGCGTTCCTGTGTAATCTACTCTAGGTGATCCTACTCTGACAGGGGGGTTGGACTAGATGATCTTTCGAGGTCCCTTCCAACTCCTGATATTTTGTGACTCTGTCTTTTAGCTATAATGTATAACAATTCTTATAAGAATAATTTCAATTAAAATATTTTTAAAGATTCTGTGTGGACTTATCCATATCCAATATCCTAAAAAAGCTATATACTGGTATACTGCCATATTGCAATATACTGCAATATTTCCCACACTAGTTTTCATACAAAATAATGAAAAGTAAATTTCACACATAACATAGTAGCCTCATAGCCTTGTGTTCCCTAAAGTATTTTCTCCATTTACCTTGATGCTGGTTTGGGAGTTACAGAGAAAAGTAACAGGTATATTTTGTATGTATAATTTACATTATAGCAATTTTTTTACGGTCTTACTTTTCAAAGGGAAAAAAAAATCCATCTTTTAATCCTAATAATGGACCTATACTTGGGAGCAGGATGCTTTTTGCTAACAAGCGTAGATTCAAGAGTAATGCCAGAAATTTTGAAGGTCAGAAGAGAATATTAATGTAGTCTAGTCTGATGTCCTGCAGTAATTTTTTCATTGTAATTCCATTATCAGGCTTAATTATTTTCTGATATTGCATTTTTGTTGCTGCATCTCCTACTTTTCTACATATGTTCATTATGTATATGTTGGATTACATAATGCTAGATTTGAACCAAAACATCCTTCAGGATCTGGAGAATGATGAAATAATTCCTGATTAGCTAATTCAAGACTGAAACAAACATTGATATGCTAGTGCAAAACTGAGAGAGTGCCAAAGAAAATACTTCCCCAAACAAGAACAAGCCTACATCAGATCAGCCTGTATTAGATAAGATTGTTTAAGGAGAACTCAACAGCCAAAAGAACATAATCAGATCCAAGAAGCAAAGAATATTATAGAGATGAAAAGGGAATGAGTCTTGTAGAGGGTTTCTTGTTCACGTTAGCACATTAGAGCAAATTAATTCCCAATTTGTCACAGTTAAGTGCTCTACTAGAAGTGCTGCTGAGGATGGACAAAACAGCACTGATAGGTTGATAAGAACCTTTTTTGAACTGAAGCTGCCACAAAAGCACCAGTGCAGTAATATCTTGAGAAAAATTCCAAAGAGAATATGCTGATATTGCAACAGCAGGTTTTCTCTGTTTTTGATAGAGTTTAGATTATCAAAAATTGTTGCCAAAATAGCCTTAAGCTGTGGTTCAACAACAGTTGATCTAAATTGGGCTGAGGCAACTGAACTGGTTTCAACTCCCATGGAATCACACCATCAGAGAGGGACTTCAGTCTTATAAAGAAGCAATATACCAAATCAGAATGTTTACAAATGGTGTGATCATACACAGTGAACAGAGTAAGAATATCTCAGAAAAATACCAGAAAAAGCCAGACCATAACTTGTTGCATTTCAAATACATGGGTCATTTATAGATGGAAAAACCTGCAACCATAAAAACTACTACAGGCATAATTTTAGCTGACATTCTACAGTGTCATATGAAATAATGAAAAAATAACGAAAATGTGAGATGAGTCAGTCTGATTCGTGTTAAGGGGAAACAATGTGGAGGTTGTGGGGAAGATGAGACCTCTGGGGCTATTTTGGCTGTCCTTGTACAGAGAACAGATTGAGAAGAAGTAGAACAGAGTGTATATAGTTGTGTAAAACCCATAAGGCGCCAGAGAGGAGACACTTATCTGAACTCCCCTCAGATATTAGATAATACCGGTCCTGTGGTTTGAGCAAGAGTCAGGAAATAACTGAGTTTGTGTAAAAAGGAAAGGTTACTAGCGGTGACGAAGAGGAGATACCGAGCCTTCATCTCCGCGACCACCGACAACCACCAGCAGGGGACACTGCGCAGGCGCAAATGGGAGGAGAGCTAATTATAATATGAAGCGGGGATAGGTTATGCATATGTATAAGCATATTGAGAAACTTAATGAATATGTATTAGTTAAAGAAATATAAACCCGGAAGGGGAACTGTACGGTGTGCGTGTTGATGGATCGGAATGTCCCCACGCACTCAGCGCTGTTTGCTTGCCTTTACTTGTTTAATAAATTGTAAACTTTAATTGGAATCCTGTTTGAGGCTAAATCATTTATCACAGAAAATAACTGCAAGAATCCAAAAAAATCTAATCAGAAAAGGTAACAATGCTGTTTAGGTATTAATGGGCAGACTCCTGTGCTAGCCATGGGGCTTGCTTGCCTTACTGTATATTAAGAGTCTAGTGCTTGTTAGTGGCTGCTTTTTGCTTTCACTGCTTGCTGTAGTGCTGCATTGCTTATCGTCTTACTCTGCTGTGCCTGGGAACAGTTTGATAACAGCAATGGCTATGCACCTGGGCTGGCAGATGACCAGGGCATCACTGCTGTTTCTGTGCTGCTGTACTGGACAAGCTGGAACTCCAGTGTGAACTCAAGTCAACAGGACTGTGACCTGTGGATGAGTCCATGCAGGAACAGGACACCTTGAAGCGTCTGTGGCTGTGAATAAGTTCACACCAGAGCAGGTACATCTCAAAGCATCTGTGGATAAGTCTATGCTGCAGCAGGTACACCTCTGAAGAGACTGTGGCTCCACTTGGAGCAGGTACACCCCTAAGGGACTGCAGTCTGTGGATAAGTCCAAGATGGAGCAGGGGCAAGGGGAAGAGTTCATTATAATGTTAAACTTGATGGTCTGTTCCAAAGGGACCAGGGATGGAGACTGTAATGGAAATACCTTTAAATTGTTTTAACCCATGATTTGAGCTGCATGTTACAGGAATTACTATAGCAGGAACCACCAAGCCAATGGAGGACAAGCCTTACAAGAAGCAGTGTAAGTGCAGCAGTGACCTGACCTGAGCTGGCTTTGATGCCAAATAACTCCACACAACACACCATCTCTCCTGTGCTGAGTGACCACGATAACAGATGGAGCCCAAAGTCATGGACTAAATGAACTCAATGGACATTTTGTGGACATTATATGGACATTTTATAGGGGAGGTCCATAAACTAAGGGAATGATATCTGTGTATTATATCAAAGGATGGGAAGTGGGGTGGTGGTTAATGAGGATGTATTGGATTGTGTGGGACCTGAGCATGATGTAAATGGTATGGGATAAAGGGTAGATAATGTGCTGGTTTTGACTGGGAAAGAGATTTTTTTTTTCAATAGTAGCCTGTATGGCACTGAGATTTTTTTAGCTATCGTTGAGCAGTGCAGTGCTTACACAGAACCAAGGTCTTTTCTGCTCCTCAAACCGGCCCACTTGGGGGCGCGCAAGAAGTTATGAAGGGACACAGTTGGGACAGCTGACCCCAACTGACCAAAGGGATATCCCATATGATATGACATAGTCACCGAGCAGCTGCTTCGGAGATGGCCCGGCCAGAACCAGAGCAGCAGATCTCAGGAACAGGGGGGATTCAGAGGTTTCCTCTGGCAGGGAAGTGCATGAGGAGCCGAGGGATCCGCCAGTACCAGACAGCGCTCGAGAGAGAGGCTGACGCGGTGTGGGCGTTGCCAGAGCAACGGCGACCACACCCACACCTCTAGAAGAAGCCTCAGGGACACATCATTGCCCACAAAGCGCAGGGTGGGTAAACAGAGTGTGGGTGTCACCCACAGTGCGCTGCAGCTCACGTGGCAGGATGCTGAAGCTTTGCCGGTTCCGGAAGAGAGGGGGCTAATCCTCACTGACTCTCTAGACAGAATGGTGAGCACTCGACACCAAGCAAAGGCTGCAGCTCTGGCGGGGGGACATGCACCATCCAACCCGGAGATGACGGATGCCTCCATGGCTGCCAAAGGGAGAAGCTGCTGTGCAGACTCCAGTCTGTGGCAAGTGCCCAAACCTTTCTCCTTGGGCAGCAGTAGGCAGCAACTTTTCATGCAAAAGGTGTGCCCAGGTGGAGAACCTCCTGCTGCAGGTGGCAGAGCTGCAGGAGATGCTCAAAAGGCTATGTAGCATCAGGGAGGCAGAAAAGGACAGTTGGATGCAGGTGCAATCTGCACTGAACCCACAGCCTACTGCCAAACTGCCCCAATCTCCAGCACACCAGCACAACCAGATAGAGGGGAAACCACCAATGGTGGCGAATGGCAAACTGCCAGAGGAAAAAATAATAGAAAGAAGAAGAAAACTACTTCAAAGCCTGAGGTGCCCCTGCAGAACCGATTCATGGCTTTGCAGACTGAGGTGGAGAAAGAAACTGTATCAGGTAAGTCTTCAGGTCCAAGTAAGGCAGCCTCACCAGCTCCATGTCATATAAACACTAGTACTACCAAGAAAAAGCAACAAGTCATAGTAGTGGGTGATTCTCTGCTGAAGGGTACAGAGGCACCCATTTGCTGCCCTGATCCACTGTTGAGGGAAGTGTGTTGCTTGCCAGAAGCCCACAACAGAGATGTTACAGAGAGGTTGCCAGACCTTGTATCTCCACTGCTGTAATTTCACATGGGTACAAGTGACATAGCTGGGAGTAATCTGAAGACCATCAAGAGGGACTACAAGGCACTGGGAGTGGCAGTGAAGGGCTTGGGAGTGCAGGTAATCTTTTCATCAGTCCTCCTGGTCAAAGGGGACCAGACCTCCTGGTCAAAGGGGTTTGAAAGGTGAGGTGGGATAGAGAAAATCAATAAATGGTTAAGGGAGTGGTGTCAGGGACAGGGCTTTGGCTATCTAAGCCACAGGACTCACTTTGAGAGATGAGGTCTTCTGGAGGCTGATGGCGGATACGGAGAAGGCTGAGATTCTCAATGAATTCTTTGCCTTGGTCTTCACTGGCA
>NW_010197295.1:468-849 GCF_000695765.1 Mesitornis unicolor | reverse complement strand
GCCACGTGTAGTCTTGCGTGTTGCACCTGCGCGGGGACGCCGTCAGGGACCCCCTGCCCCGAAAACGTGGTCCTCATCCAACAAAGTATCCTCAAGGGACACGGTTAGGGACCCTCGCCCCAAAAACCATGGTCCCGGTCCCATGGAGCATCCTTGGGGGACATGGTTAGGGACCTCTCACCCCAAAAACGTGATCCTCATCCCATAAAGTATCCTCAGGGGATGCCATCAGGGATCCCCCGCCCCAAAAATCATGGCCCCTGTCCCATGGAGCATCCTTGGGGGACACAGAGACCCTCAACCTCAAAAACCGTGGTCTTCACCCTATGGAGCATCCTTAGTGGACATGGTTAGAGACCCTCAACCCCAAAAACCCTGGTC
>NW_010197295.1:0-314 GCF_000695765.1 Mesitornis unicolor | reverse complement strand
CTTAGGGCCCCCCCCTATGACAAAAACATGGTGCCCATCCCCTGGAGCATCATTAGGGGACACAGGGACCCTCCCATCCCCAAAAATGTGGTCCCTGTCCTATGGAGCATCCTCAGGGGACGTGGTTAGGGACCTCCCATCCCAAAAATGTGGTCCTCATCCTATGGAGCATCCTTGGGGGACATAGGGACACTCCCACCCCAAAAACTAGTCCCCGTACCATAGAGCATCCTCACGGGATGCAGTTAGGGATACCCCATCCCAAAAAAATGTGGTCTCCATACCATGGAGCATCCTTAGGGGACATGGTTAGG
>NW_010197294.1:0-12754 GCF_000695765.1 Mesitornis unicolor | reverse complement strand
GTATTTGAAAAAGCTCTTTCTGTTGTCCTTAGATCCAGAAGCACTTCCAGTCACCAGGATGAGGGCAGCCCAGCCACTTCCCAGCTGTGCACTGGAGGGAAAATCAGACATGTGCTGTCTCCTCCCTGCCCAGGTTTCTGCAGGAAGCAACGTGGAAATTGAGAGCTGGCATGTGCTCAGGGCAAGGCCTCGACAGAGCCATGAGGAGCCCAGGATCCTCGTTGCACACCAAAGCAAGCATCTGCCCACAGCCAGGACACAGCCTGGATGTGTCAGCTACATGGACTAGGACCAGGGATACCTGCGCTCCACAGGGAAAGATCCTTGGAAAACAATGGGGCGAGGCTTGTGTGTAGCAGCTGGGTGATCTAATGGTGCTGCAATTTCACATACTCACATTCCTCAATTCAAACCTACCATGAGCTAATCAGTGATCCATTTGTCTCCCCATTGGATAGCAAATAATAGGGGTTTAGATGCCAAATAGGAATGCGGCACAACAGGGGAAGTTGAAAGCTCCTATTTATTTGGGACTTCCCCATATTGAGATCAGTGGCGATAGGAGGGCCAACTGAGCAGGAAGGATATTATGGGCCTGCACTTTGCAATCAATTCCTTTCAAATCCATGCAGGATGTAGCCTTGTCATCCTGTTTGAAAACATTCTTTGCATGTTGGAGTATTCAATGCTAAGAGAAAAGGTGGCTAAAAGGTTTCTTATGGCCACAGGGATCAAGAGACATATATTTGTGAGGATGAGCGTCACAGAATAACTCCTTATATCATCCTGCCAGCTCACTGCACCTGTGCAGGCATTGTGTTTTTTAGGAAGTGTTTCAGTGTACAACATCCTGTACTGCTCAGCTGAAGTCACAGCTATTTACAGAAAATGGCAATAATACTCCAAAATGAGAAGTGCTGGAATGTAGAAGTTCAATGTTTCTTGATCCTTCTCTAGAGTCAAATGTTGCTTCCCCACCCACAAAAATAATTATTTAGATTTACAATATTTCAGTTCAGATCAGTATTTACCTCTCTGGTCAATATTTTCTTTTCAGGTAATTCCTGTTGAGGAGAGTAAAACTTTCTTACCTTGCAGAAAAGGAATCCCCCAAACTGTAAGACATGCATAATAATGTCATCAGCACTATGTTCTTAAAAGTCAGGTTGATGTCCAGGCAGGACTTTCTGTTAAGGGCACATTTTGCCAAATCTCAGCAGCAAAGTACCAGCTAGTTCCGTGGGAGCTAATAATGAACGATAAAGCCCATCTGTTTGCATGCTGCCTCATTATGGTAGCTTGCTTTTAATGGCACTTTCCTTCCTACATTTTTATTTCCATTTCACTTATAAGAGGCTGCATATTTCAAAATTAATTTCCCTAGCTGTTAATAATATTAATTTGCTAATATTGTGGGATTTTATTTATTCTAAATGACATTGTAATTTAAAATTAGCTATAAATAACTAGCTCTTCAACATGCTCCAAACCTGTAAGTCTTATGAGGCATATTGCCAGGCAGAGAGCTACCTGAAGTCAACAAACTTTCCTTTGAACTCAAGTGGGCCGTAAGATAACCTCTCCCAGGCAAAACCCTGGGGACTGCTCCACAGCAGGGAGTGCTGGTCATGGTCATCGGCTTTACAGACTAAACCTTTAATTTGGAAGTTTGTGTTTTAAAAATCCAACAGGTTTTTTTTTTAGTAATGTAGCATCGATGTGTGTAAACTCTTTAAATATGACCCCTTCATTTCTTGCTGGTCAGTGTGTGTGGAGGGATGGGCTCTGTGGGGTCTGTGAGCTGTCACCAAACACTCCGGAAGCTTTTTAGGGAGGTAGACCTGTACTCTGAAAGGTTGTACATCACAAAATAGATTTTTTACAGAATTACGTGAGAAGGATTTGTCAGCACTTGTGAAGTTTCACAGCTCAGAAAGGCAGTTCCACACAGAGAGGGTATTGTTAAGCAGCATGCAATTTCTGCAGGATGTCATGAATCACACGTTGTGGGACATCCTCCTGAAAGGCTCCATAAATTCTGAGTCACTTTTAAAACAAACTACACAATGGCAAAAAAGGCCAAACTAAGGTAAATATGAAAACACTGAGATGCAGAAATAGGATCCCTTCCTCTGCCTCCTCCCAGCTGATGTCTTCCTCCCTTCTCCAAACTGCTGGAAATGCTGAGCTCTGGCATCCCTTCAGGAAGGATCACCTCTGCATCTCCACGTGCGCACCCTCCCGAATCAGAGCCTGAGTAAATCTTTGTTCAGGACTTCAGGAACTGGTCAACTGTGAGTAAACGCTGAGTAAGACACATTCCTCTCTTGATGGAATCCACTAGGGAATTTATTGTAATCTGCTCTGGCTTTTTTTCAATGACACATTTTTTTAGATTATTTTTTCATAGTTTGACGTGTCACAAAAGAGTCATCACATGACATTTTTCCATGATGCCAAGGGGTTTTTTTCCAAAAGATGTGTCTATACTGCATAAAGCATACAACTGAGATTAGCATGTATGTTAGGAGTCCAGTTAAAAATGGAATAGACTGAGTAGAAAAGCCATCTTTTCAAGCATAGAAATGCAAGATAGCTGCATGACTGGCAATCCAAAGCTGAGCACTAATACCTGAGCTTTAAGGTGATGTGACTCCATTGTTAAACTGAAGACTGATGAGTCTACCTGAAATATTTGTAAGGAGCTCAAATTTGATGGGTAAAAAAAAGAAACCCCCACTTCTCACAAAACTATCAACATGGAGGAAAAATACATATCTGAAAACTATTTCATGTTTTCTCTGTTTCTTTCAGATTTACTTTTTACAGCCTTGAGCAGACAACCAGAAGTCAAACATTAAAATGCATGCAACAGATTTTCTACGTATTCAGACAGGCTGAATAAGCAAATTATCGGAAAGTGGTGTGGTTTTCTGCTCTCTGTGCAGTGCTAACTCAGATCCAGCAAAGTTTGCTATGTTCCGTATTTGTCACCTACCTGTGACAAACTTTTGGGCTTTTCGGGTTTTTTTAATTCCATCATCAGATTATATCAATTGAAATGTATAATCTGGTTTTGGTTAACACACACCTCTGTGTAGCAACCTGAAAATTTTGACCAAATAGAAGGAGCTGTTCTTAGAGGTTTCAGAGCCTTGGCTGCTGCTAGTAATGGAAAACTTTTAACAAAAAACCACTTTGTGTACTTCTAGTAAACTGACAGATGTTACCTGTCACTGACTCTCTATTCCACTCCAGTAGTTTTTACAGACCTAAGTGTAATACACCTATAGTAAACAACAAACAAACAAAAAACAAACAAATAAATAAGAAAGCCAACATTAAACATACCAGACCCCAAATAAGCACCTATAAGTATTGTAGTTACTTAAGAAAAACAAATTATGTCATTCAGCAGAAAGACTGTTCATTAAGGTTTGGTACATGTCTTTCTTCTCTAAAATATTTATTCCAGTCATGCCCATTTGCTTGAGAGGTTACTGAGAAAGAATAATGTAGCTAAAACAGAATGGAATTTAAAATATTCACTGAGTGTCAAAATTCCCTCAAAACATAAGCACCTGGTTCTGGACTAAGGTAGTACAGGCAAAATTCCTACCGAATTAAGTGGGAGTTTTCTTATTCTGAGCTATAATTACACTAGCAGGGCATTTTTTGCTTGTAATTAATGGCCAGTTTGTAGGCTGTTACCACATTTAAAAAGATTAGTCCAGTTGCTTCCAAAATTATCTCCTAGGATGACAACATTTTTATATATTTGTGGGATGGTGAGGAAGGGAAAGAAGGAGTTAATGACAGTGCTATTCTTCAGATGAAAGTATTTTTGTCTGAGGAAAAAAACCCACCATGATTTATCACAAGCAAATGAATTTTTCCAGCACTGTTGTATTATTATCCTATGCAATTTGACCAATGTTTTAATCACATACAGTATGTTGTTTGTTTAGCCAGATGTCAGGTCATCTAATTATATAACAGGAGCACTGGTAAAAACATTATCATAATTGATGTGAATATTATGAAAATTAAAACATATATAACAGTTATATTTGTTACTGGGTTTCCAGACTCTGCTTTGGGGCTCCTCTGTTACGGCAGGCGGCGGGCAGGTCACCCAATGGGGCTCCGATGGCAAGTTCACCATAGAGCACGATCTTAGGGAGGCGGTGATCCTCCATCCTGGAGACGTGCCCTGCCCAGCACAGCTGTGTCCTCAGCAGCATGGCCTCAATACTGGTGACCCCTGCCTGTTCAAGGACAGTGACATTAAAGACTCCCTGAAACAATACCTCAGTTTTGGCCATGTTGACTACCATCGGTGGTCCACCCTGGCCTCCAATCGGGAGATATGGAGACACATCATTCATGATGTTGCTGTCTCCTTTGAGAACGCACGGAGAATTAGTCTCGAGGAGAAGCAACAATGCAGAAAGAACTGCGCCTTGCCAATACTATCTAAGGAGAGTTTCTGCTGTGCCCCGTGCAACCGGGCTTGCCTCTCCTGCATTGGCCTTTTTAGCCATCAGCGCGCTTGCAGCAAGCATGGGTAGTGTCCTTCCCTTATCTTCGCTCATGAAGTCTAGCCATGATGATGATCATGATGATGAGGTTTCCAGACATTTTTCTGCAAGTGCACTAGATACCTTACAAAACGGCGGTGTCTAAAAAAATTATTTCATATTTTATCATGCTGACCAATTCTAAGCTTTCCCTTTATTTTGATCTCACTAATACTTCTCAGTCAAAAATAAATTGCTAAATCTTCACCTTTTAAGAAAAAGGTGTGACCCTGCATATCCTGGATTAGCTACTTCCACCTTCATCAAATTGCGGGCCGCTAAAATCTTTCCTGTGCAGTTACAAACCCACTGACAATGAGTATGCTTTTCTTATTACCTTTCATAAACCCCTCAGAAGTGGGCAGCACAGGTTCACAGGCAGCAGGTTCAAAATCAGTGCTTCAAAAGTAAGGTCACAGCTCGCATCTCTTAACTTCTCTGAGGACACACTGGGCAACAGGGAAAATTCAGAGCTTTACAGTCTTGGGGGGTTTGGTGGTTTCAAGCTTGGTTTGTGACCTTGGTTTGTACCTTGTGAACTAGAGTATATTTATGGGAATGTGGAATGGGTAAATCCATCTATTTTGCATTTTAAGTGCAGGTTTTGTTGATATTGATGCAGAGGATAGACATAGTTAATCACATCTGTGAGAAGGAATAACTCTCCAGTGTTTATGGAGTCTATGGTGGTGGCAGACAGGGCACAGGACAGGGACTGCACCACTATGGTAACATAAGGAGATACAGAAGTGCACACTGTAGTAAATAGATAGTATTGTCTTTACATGTCTTTCTGAAGTGCATTTCTTCAAGTGACACCTGCATGTGATTTCACACCAGCATCATGCCATTGATCTTAAAAGTTATTCTTGACTTACAGTAAAATCAGCTGAGAATCAAGTTCATAGTATTTAAACAATGTGCAAAGGACAACAGAAGAAAAGATGAATCATTCCTTTGTTACTAGTGGGAATAGGGTCTCAAAAATATATTTATGGCAAAGAAAACAGGTAATTGTTGATTTGTAGCTCAGGTCTAAGCACATGAACAGCAGCGGTATGCTCAAGTGTATCTATTCTGGTACTGTATTCAGTTATGGGACATACCGTGAGGTCTGAGGTTATATTACTGGTTTTAACTGCATGCTCAATTGCACCATTGTTGCATGCTGTGGGAAAACTGGTCTGTCCTTTGTGAGTACCTGTACAGATGAGACTTTGTCCCATAAACATAGTAAACTACTTTCAGCTTGGCATGCTGAAGTTTTCTCTCTGCAACCTCTATCCCACTCAGCGGTAACACATGAATCCAGCTTGGAGTCCTGATCTGTTCCAGCTGTTGGCATTAATTCAACTTTCATTTTGGAACCAGGAGGTAAATACAAGACATGAGACAAGTTTGAAGGCATTTTGTCAGTGACTTCTTGTAAGCCAGCAGCATGCCTGGCTAACAACAATGTGCAGACACAAGGGCAGCTGATACAGATTTTTCTAGCTGAGAAATCCCATAATGCTTATCAGTGATGCTGTGGTAAGGCTGCAAGCAGAAAGCAATGAAACAATCCTCTCTTGCAGACCAGAAGGGAAGTCAGAAAGGCCAGACATACAAGAAGAGGAAGGTCCCATTAAGCTGCTAGAACAGCTTGCTCTTCACTTGTTGAGTAAAGATGAGCCCTTAAGGAATCTGTTAAAAAAACAACAGAAGATTTTCCAATGCTCTAAATACATCCCATCCCAATCCAAAAATGAAGAAAAACTGAAGCTACATTACAGCTGGAATTGTCCCCTCATCCAGGTAGGACACTACAGGTATTTGCTGTCTTTTGCAGCTATATTAATACCTAGCCAAGAGAGTATGCAAGGACCCAAAGGAGGGTGTTGGCTTGCTAAGCAGTTTCCTTACATGAGCCAGCAGGGCTTGTGTGTGAGGGAGAAAGAGCTCTGTAGTAACTGATATTTGGAAAACACAACCTTCTGTGAGGACACGGAGAAGAACTGCTTCTTGGGAGAAACTCTGGCTGCCTCCCCTTACAGCCTTTTCCTTCCAGCACTGAAAGCAGGAATAGAGCTCTAACTCTCATCTGCATCAAAATGTGACCAAATTTGGTTTGTCCTGCTGGATTCGCAAAGTGTTTACAAGAGAGTTTCATGGAAGTGAAGCTTGGGTAGCAATTGTTTAGCTTTGCAGTAAGGGTATGAGGAATGTGAGATGCGTATGTGATATCTGGGTTCGGGACTGTAATCTACACTGTTACCTTTGCTTCATCCTCTGTGAACTCTCATTTTCAGTAAGTGAAGGTCATGTAAAATGGCTCTTTACCAGCCCACATCCACACCCAGCCAACTTCAGCATTTCCTAATTAGGTTATATTCAATCTTTATAATGTGCTTGTAATAGATGTGGTACCGGAGCGTAATCTCAACTGATATTATTCACTTCCCAGGAATGTACAGCTGAAGCTGCTCCGCAGGCTCTGACTGAAAACAATGGGTGTGCAGCTGACAAATAGAAGTCGCTACTTCGCATGCCCTGGTCTATTTGGATGGCATTGTTTAAGCTATGTCTGCTGAAGAGGTACTCACATTAGAAAAACAAGCACAATTACAATTTTCTGATGTGACAGCTATTTTTGAAACACATTAAAGCTTGCTAGTGCTGTTCCCATGCAATGAAAAACTGGAATTGCCTGTTGTAATACTGGCTGGCATTTATGAATGGTTTCAGCTCAGATTTTATAATGAAGAAATGAGTTCATGCTATATAATTGCGGGCTATCCCCAAGAATATTTTTATTCAGTATTATTGTCAGACTAAATTAAAGCCGCCAAAGAGCCTGTTTCCTCAAGATGCCAGGTGCTCTCAACTCCCACAGTAGTTAATGGAAGGGAAGAGCACTCAGCAGTTTCAGAATTAGTCCCTAAATGCTGATAGCGATGCACAAATTTTCATATTAAGCAAGACAACATTTTGCAGAGCTCCCATTGTTCTTTCACTCTTCTTTTTCTTTGTAAAGTGAGCTATTATTATTAAAAGTAATATTCATTCTATGCCATATCCATTTATTACATTTCTATGAGCTACTGTGATATCCTTTCAAGTGAGTTTTGGTTTACTTTTCCCCTTCTAAGTTTAAACAGCCACTAACTTCTTTTTATTAAAAATTAATTAGTTGTGTATTTGAAGCTGCTGGTGATCACAGACATTGGCATTTGTCTGGCACCAGGGAGTTGTTTGCATCCCCTCCTGCCAAACACTGTGGAATTTTTGTCCTCTTCCCCCTGGGGAGTTCTGGAGAGAAAAGTGCTCTGAACTTAGGGGACCCAGAGAGAGCAGATGACAGAAGAAAGGAAAAGCCCTTTGGGCCAGCATGTGAGCTACCACCTCCTTTCCCCAGCAGAATCACCACTTCACCTCATGCACTTCCCCAGGCAGTACTGGGTAGCCTGGGAAGACTGGGGAGTGGTGGGGGGAGGTTGGTGCCCCTCGTGCTTCCACTTGGTCTTCCATAATGTGGTAGGAAAAGGCAGACCAGAAAAGCCAAATCTTGTGGAGTGTTTGAATACCAGAAGAAGTTGAAAGCCAAACATCCATCATTAATATGTGCAAGGTCAGGCAAAAGCCTTGCTCAAACTGCAGGTCAATTAGTCCTTCTTTCTCCCCTGGGTCCAAAGTGTTATCACCATGGAGTATAATGAGTTAAAGCCAAGTAAGATCCTCTGGAGCTCAGAGGTCATGGAATGAGAGTAAAAAAGTGGGTTCCAAATATTACAAGTCTTTCAACACCGTTTTCTAGGTATTCTGTTAAATATCCCACTGGGAGGCTTCTTTTCGTCAAACCTAACCGCATTTCTTTGGACTTTCTTCTCCGAGTGATTTCAAATATATAAAGAATTTAGATGAAAAACAGATCTGTATTTTTTCATTGTTTAAAAAATGGTAGTAAATGCTCACTTCTCAGAAGAGTGATAGTGGTTTTATTTATAGAAATTCCCAAAGTGATGGTTATAGAAATAATCTGTGGCAAACAAGTTGCAGAAGATTTTTTCCTTCAGTCAGATCATATTCTTTCTTTCCAATGCTGCATAATAATTTCCATGAAAAGAAGTTGTATTATGTAGCCCTGATCATTGTTTCAACTTGGTAAGAGAAAACAGTGAGGAAAACCTATAAGGATGCGGAAAATAACAGCCTTCAAATAGGATTGTTAGGAAGAAGATGGTCTCTCTGTTCTCTGGGCTCAGTGAGAAAAGAAAGGAGACTGATTTGCAGAAAGAGAGATGAAAGTTGTGGATCTGTTGGGAAAATAGAAAAAATATGGAGAGTGAAAAGATGAGACTATGGAACAACCTCGGGAGGCTGTGGGTGATTTTAGGAACAGAGGATAAATGAACATGTGTAGGAGTAGCCTAGGTGTGTGGTTGCCCAACTTGCCCACAGTGCCACAGGGAACTGGGACAGAATGGGAAGGTGGCTGAGGAGGTGAGTTGGTACAGACTATGTAGCAGCCTGTTGCAAGGAACTCTAAAGGGGCTGCATCTTCCCTGGAAAAGAGCATGGCGAGGTCTGGAGGTTTTGGAAGGTTTTAACAGTTAAGTGCTTGATCCCGTGTTAGGGAACAAAGTGAAGGAGATGACCCCAAAGTCACTTCTGGCCCTACAGTTCTGTCACTCTGTAAAGTAACTTATCAGAAATGTTGTATGTTTGGATGTGTGCGCATTGGTATTTCATGTGAATTATTAAAAAAGAGGCAAATATTCAGACTATTCCTATATAGTATTGCTAAACACTATTTAGCAATAGTGTTTCAGAAGGCAATCTTCAGTAACACTGGAAAATACTATTAGACAGTTTTTGAAAAAGTTTTTAGTAACATTTTCTTGTTTATAGTGGTAGTAGGAAAAGTGTTTACATTGAACAGTTTAGCTTCTTAGCTTCCAGAGCTTATGCTAATCATGTGTACTTTAAGGATCATAAAACCTTTGTCAAAGTACAGCTTTTAAACAGAAAATTTCAAAGCATAACAGTCTGCTTATCAACCCTCACTAAACTCATGATCTACCTCCAGCTGAAAGAAATGCAGAAGCACCAAAGGTTTGAGTTGAGCACATAAAAATAAAACCAATATTATGACGAACAGAAGTCGTCCTGATTCAGCAAAGCATTTAAACAGATACTTACATTCTGTAGATATCACAGGGACGTAAGTATTCAAGTATTTAGGTATTCAAGCATGCCTGCCATTTAGGAATCTTAAGACCATGCTTTAAACTCCAGTTTTAATTCCTAATGAGAGAGGTTTGCAATGTCAGGAGAGACAGCAGAAATCTATGGTGGAAAGAGACTAAACAGCAGAGGGTTGCATCACTCCTTCCTGGTGACCAGTTCAAAATCTGCATGTTATTAATAATGCTGATACATTAACTGCTAAGAAGTGGAAGAAATTCAGAACTGAGGTTCTCCCAGGAACCTGGGTTCTGCCTCTGGCCCCTAGACGCCTGTCTTCCAGGGTTTCCTGTAGCATGCTAAGCTGGGGAAGGGATTGGCATTTTTTCTGCAGAGAAACGGAAACTTTTCTCTAAACCATTATTGCCTCAAAACACGAACCGTATTTATGTGTACACATAACACTGTCATATTAATATGTCCTTTGCTGCTTCATAAGAGAACAAACCAATCTTGTTATGACCTATGATGGTTCACTTGGGAGCAGTGCAGGGTAAAAGGACGTGCTCCTGGTCCTGGGGAATGCAGCCTGCCTTGTGGGGTGACCAACAGGGGGCTGGAAAAGGTAAGAGCAATGATACAAGAACAGGAGAAATGGTGTAGCTGCAGCTTTGGGATTAATAGATTTTTAGGGTCAAAGGGAAGCGGGTTGTCTCCTCACCATAGTGAAAACAAGCATGAATCTCAGAAGGGATAAAAGCAAATGGAAACTGAGAAGGAAAAGGTGGAGCAGGTGCCGCAGGTCAGAGGTTCAGAAGGTCACGACATGAGAGAGAAACTTGTGTTAAACCATTGGAGGCACAGTACAGTGGCACACAGAGGTTCGAGACCCAGTTCTGGAAAAGAAGAACCAGGAAAAGTATTCAGAAACAGCAGGGCTGTATGGCATGACTGGGACGAGCTTTTGAGTGTGCCACTGTAAAACGTTGCCAGGCTGTCATTATAGCAAATGCATCCATGGTTCTGTCAGTTTTGTCCTCAGAAAGAGTTGTGTGGATTTTCGTCAGCTTCAGCACACGGAGCCACACACATGCATGCCCACACACATGTCCTTTCTGAACTGAAAAGAAGCATGAGCAATGTCATCCCTCAGGTGTCCCTTTTAAAAAGTTTTAAACCACTTAAATTAGATTCCTAAATGAGAAAGTAGTCTCAAGAGTAGAGTTGGTAGATTAAAGGTAGTGTGGCATGCATTTACGCAGGACAAATAATTGAATAATTGCAAAGCTAGAAATGTATGCAATGAAGCTAGGATTTATTACAGAATGCTTTTTTCTTTTGCTTACACAAACTTTATAATAGCTGTTTTCTCTGACTGTCCTTTTGCATAAACTGGGAGCAGCCTCTGGGCTGCTCTCAAATTTACTTTGGCTTCTGCAATAGTAATTAAGAATTACTGGAACTGTGCAGTCTCTGGCCATGCCTTCAGCACCATCGGAGGCCGGGGCACGGAGCCATCCTGCTCCCTCGGGCAGCAGCGGGGCTGCTCCCTCCGACCACCTGCATCGGGGGGGTGGGGCGGGGGGCACACACTGGGCATGGGGAGGGACTGGTTCCACGAAGCCCTTGCTCCAACAGTGAGCAACTTCATCCTCAGATATTAAACCGACACATGGATGGCTTGGTTTTGGTTTTTTAAAAACCATGTTATGTAAATCAAATGGTTAAAAGGATTTTCATCTAATTGAAAATACTGCAGCAATGGGAAATTTCATGTGAAGGGGGAATGTTTTCTGCATCAGTTCTATTTCAAATAGCAGGATTGGGGTATAAATGGCTGTATATGACCTCATGTTTTCTGCCCAGAAGCTTCACCCTGTATTTGTAAGGGCACAGCGGTCTGCAGGCACACTGAATATTACAAACTGGACACCTTGAAATGAAAATGTTCTCTGAATTTGGGCACTGTATTTATAGAAAAGAAAATACAATTGCCTCGTGGTAAAGTGCTTTAGCATTGAAATGCTCCAATGCTAACAATGCAATGAGAGCAGAAAATTCTCTCACCCAGATGTGGGTATGTAAACATATTTTTAACAGAATATACATTTATATACAATACATTCACTGTTTATGCTTACTTAAAATTGCCATACGTAATGAAAATTATGCAAATATATATGAAAATACCTTAGCATGACTAAGGTACGTAGCACATTTAGTATCTCAATAAGTGCACATGCAGTGCTTATACGGCAGTGTCAAATGTTACATTTTGTAAAATGACCCTTTGGTAAAAGCATCAGACGCGGAGTGTTGAGTTCCGGTACCTGCCAACAGAAACCTCTGGGAGGATGTCACTGAGAGCAGTGAAACGATACCGGGGTCTCTACCTGGATTAACCAAGGAACTTGTAAAAAAATTTAACATCAGCTCAGTATTTATGGGCTTCCTAGTCAGTAATCTGCTGGGACTCACAACAGGTATTTTGAGCCCTTTCACGTTGTGGGCAAGGCAGTTTCACTTGTATAAAACAGATGGGCAGGTGCCCTTAAATCTGTCGTGAAAGGTTCTTGGCCAGGCAGTGCCGCAGAGGCGATGCTGGAAGCTCCGCGTCCCCAGGCGGGAGGAGACGCCCCTGCGCCTCGCCAGCTCTCGCAGAATTTGCCGTTTACCTGCAAATCGCTAGACCGCGGAGTCAGAAAAGCCTGAGCTGAGGAAAATAAAAGGGTAAATAATGGAGGAAAGGCGGAATGAATGAGTGCGAGGAGCGGGCTGAAAACCTCACCCGTGGCGGACCGCGGCGTTGAGAAGGTGAGGGGAAAGAAGGTTCGGGTGAAAAATCATCCGCTTTTAAGTACTGCTCGGGGGCAGACTGTCCACCCGAGGACTGCAGCGGGGCACTGCCGACGGGCGGGTAGGTGAGGGGGAAGCCCTTTATTGTTCCCGTGGCTGTTTCTCGCCTCCCCTGCCCGCCTCCCAGGCGGCGCTCCGCGGTGCCAGGATTTCCC
>NW_010197293.1:0-711 GCF_000695765.1 Mesitornis unicolor | reverse complement strand
GTTGGTCAGGCAGGACTTGCCCCTAGTAAACTCCTAATATTCTGTGATTCTGTGTAAAGCCATGCTTGGTGTCTCGAATCACCTCCCTGTCCTCCATGTGCATCAGCATAGCTTCTAGGAAGATCTGTTCCATGATCGTCCCAGGCACAGAAGTGAGGCTGACAGGTTGGTAGTTCCCAGGGTCCTCCTTTCTACCCTTCTTAAAAATGGGTGTGATGGTTTCTTTCTTCCACCCCTGTCTGTCATGACTTTTCAAATATCATGGAGAGTGGCTTGGTAACTCCCTCAGCCAATTCCTTCAGGACTCTGGGATTCATCTCATCAGGTCCCATGGACTTGTGCATGTTCAGATTCCTCAGATGATCACAAACCTTATCTTCACTTACAGTGGGAGAGACTTTTTCTGCCTGGTCCCTGTCTTTTGGGCCATCAACTCGAGGTCTCTGAGAGGAGAGGTTGCCAGTGACGACCGAGGCAAAAAAGTTGTTGAGAACCTCAGCCTTCTCCTTGTCTGTTTTTGTTACCAGTTCACCACTGTTGCTCATCAGGGAGGTGACACTTTCTTTAACCTTCCTTTTCTGGTTGACATACCTGTAGAAGCCCTTCTTGTGTTTCTTGGGATCCCTTGCCAATTTCAACTCCAGTTGTGCCTTAGCCTTCCTGACCTCGGCCCTACACACCCGAGCAACATCCCTTTACTCTTCCCAGGAT